>NC_045436.1:183323370-183326182 GCF_002776525.5 Piliocolobus tephrosceles
CGTCAGACCAAGTGCACTTTGTTTAGGAGCAGCCCACTGCCAAGCATCTGGGAAGCAGGAGACATTAATCACTGGAAACTGTAATTTTTGTTATCAGTCTAACACTGATCAAAAGGGAAGCCTGTCTCCACCGCTGACCTGTGAAACGTCCCAATTATACTCTTTGGAAATGACGGGGGCACTTAACTCCCGCGCTGAGCAAATGATGGCGATCCATCACGTCTGAATAACAACAAGCCACGGACCTGAAAATTATTTCTGTACAGAATCTGCCAGGAATTTATGAAAGGTGGAGAGCAGCCCAAGGTTTCAGGGCATTACGGTTCTCAGCCAGTGCAGCGCGGATCACACACTAAACAGAATTTATGTGTTTTAATTTTCTAAAAGGTAGATGTGGACCGGGTGCTACAATGCATAACATATAGTGCCAGATTTTAAATATGGGGGTCATTTTCAAAAAATATTATGCTTATTGCTCGCACCCTTGAATTTCATCGGGGACTTTTATCAAATTTTCATTTCCTAAAAAATATTCAACCGCTAAGCTAACTATTAGGAATTATACCTTCTTTCTCCCCAAATAATGGTTCATTTCTGTGATTAAATTAGAAGCCCTGGGTTCCCCTTTGTTCTTAAATCAGCACTGATGAGGCCACCCTGGTCCCGGTGAGCGGCTCCCTCTAACACCAGCCCGGCCCGTGGGTGGATCCCCCTTCACCTCTGAGGAAGCCCCAGGGCTTTCTCCCGGGCAAGAGCCCACCACAGCCACCATTTCCACATTTCAGCTTGAAACTATTGAGAGGCTGTGGTAGCCCCTCAAACCACAGCAACTCAGGATTTAGGGACTTCACTGCTAATACTAAATGGAAGGCTGAAAGCTGCTGTTTTCAGGTTTTCCTTCACACGGGATAAATTCTCATGTCTGAAACCCACAGGTGCACCGTGCGGTCACCTCCGACATCTGGTGCTGGGCACACTGAAAGTCAGGGACAGGCGGGGATGCTGCAGATGGGGAAGCTGGGAGCCCGGGACGCTGTGTGGCTGTTCGGGGCCTGCTCGGAGGACAGGAACAGCGTGGTCACTGGGGACAGAGCTCCCCGAAGCCTCAAAGCGCACGGAGCCCAAAGGGAGGGGGAGACGCCACATGAAGCACCCCTTCCACGTGGTCCCACACGCCTCCAGTTCACCTCTAAGAAGTCAAATCATCAAGTGGTGACAGGCAAGAGCCACCCACCCTCAAGGTCAGGGACAGACGAGCTGGGGGCCAGCACCACGTGTCTGCAGGCCCTGCCGAGGGGCTGGGCACTGGCGCTGGGGGGCTCTGGACGAGCAAGAATCCTGGAAAGGAGATCACACACCCTACGGCGGCGCTGGGACCGGAAATGTCTACAAAATGAGGTTAGGTTTGGAAAAGGTTCTCAGAGCAATCTGCTTTGACCCCGACCTGGAAGTCGAGCTTCCTGTGATAAAGCAGGGGCGTGGGAGGCACAGGTCACCCACAGGCTGCCCCTCCCAAGAAGACTGTGACCTGTGCCCACACCTTCCCTAATGGGCCAAGTCCCCTGTGAGGCACTGGAAGCCTCCTGAGGCTGGTCCGCAGTGCAGCAGTACGGGAGCTACAGACCCTCAACACGGAGAGCCAAGACCGCCCGTGCACAGGGTGCCTCCAAAGGAACCCCAGCCACCACGGGGAGGCGGGCAGGAGCACTTGGGGCCTCTGCTGGCTTCATACAAATGGATTCTCACCCACACTTAAAAGGATTTAGAAAAATGAGCCTCCACGATCATAATTAAACAAGCAATAAAACAGCTAAAATATACAATGCAATCAGTTCACAGGAGTAGGGTGGCGAGGTTACTAATTATTTGAGAAGGAAAGGAAGAGGAGAGGCCCGGGTGAAGGGGCAGGTCCGTCCACCACACGCAGGCTGGGAGATACAGCTGGGGCCATTAAATAAATTTTGTACGATCTAATTAACTTGGTATGCGGTCTCAATTACTTTTCACCCAAGAAATTACTTTTGTTCAGTTTTATGTGTGTGTGTTTCCCTTTTTAAAAAAAAAAAAAAAAAAATGATGTAAGGCCTCGTCAGACAAGTGAGTTCCAAACTACATTTGTCTTTCAGCGCCTTGATGGCTATGCGTTTAAAAACCCATTCTATCTTATAAACTAAAAATTAAACGTGCTCAGCTGTGATGGTCCTCATTGCATCTGCTATTTATATGCTAATGCCCTCCCTGGAAGGCCGTGCAAATTGCCCGGCCAGGCCAATATCTCATGTGCATCTCCGGCTGCCAGGGACGCACCTTGAGAGGACGGAGGGCGGCGCGGAGCAGGGCTGACCACAGTGAGCGTGTGGGAAGGGCACCTGGCGGGCAGCACTGTCGGGGCCGAGCGGAACCTGCTGCACACAGACACAGCACCATGGGCACGTCCTCACCTCTGAAACGAGAGCCTGGAGGTTCTGCTGAGGCAAATCGTTGCTTTCTAGAACGACTGGCTCTTTACTATAAAATCTACACTCATCAATACGCTATTATAAGAGTATCACAAAACAGTGCTGTGGGCCTCTTCCCCTTCTCGTCTAACCCAGATCACTCCCAGGGATGAGGCTCAGACAGACCTCGGGAGCTGCTAACCAGTACGGTGGGCCTCGGGCCGCTTCCTGGAGTCCCAGTGGCAGGGGCCAGGGCCACAGCACCACAGGCCTGGGGGCCTTCTTGGGCCTGAGAGGAGGAGGCCTCAGGTTCACAGGATGCCTGGAGGTCAATTCCAGAGCCAGGCTGGGGGCAAAATTTCTGCTGGGTCCCC
>NC_045436.1:183331182-183355291 GCF_002776525.5 Piliocolobus tephrosceles
AAACGCACGGCACACGGACGGGAGCCACACAGAGGCACTCCAAACGCACAGCACACATATTCAAACCAGCGTGAGCATTTTCTGAAGACAGAACATCTGTGTCAAAAGGAAAACAATACTACGTAGAAACCAAGTGGAAATGACAAAACGGAAAGACACGGTGTCTGCTCCCGGGTGACTACTGCCTGAGAGCCTCAGCACCAGCATTGGCCGAAGCCGCCACAGGATGGGCTGGGCCTTCCAGCGCTGGGCTCCGGGCTCCTGCCTGCAGCTAGCAGCGTTGCACATTCCCATCTCCGAAACAATTGTTGGAAGTTCTAAAAATATTTAAATCAGGCATGATTGAATTAGCATGCTCTGTTCTACACATGGAGTTAACGACGCCAATCCCGTGCTAAATGGGGAGACACTGAGGGAAGTGATTTAAACCCTCTGTAAATTTTATTCGAAAATTAACGAGGAGCACCTCATTCATAATTTCTAATTAAAACGGCTCTAATTAACATCCACGTTCGTCAGCCAGCCACCTGCCACACACGCACCACTCGGATGCGGTGGCCGCGCGGAGCCAGGAGGGAGCTGGGCAGATACTGCAGTGGCGCCACAGCATCTATTCTGGGAAGCGCCGCTCACCTGGGCCAGGCGAGCCCGCCAATCACTTCATCTCCAGGCAGCTCCTCGCACTCCAGCTGCCGCGAGCAAAATCTCCAAGGACTTCAGAGCGGTGCTTTAAAAGACACCAGTTTGTGGAGAAGAGTCTAGAAAGTGTCCATTTAACTGACAAAGGAGCAGCGTGGCGCCTCCCTTCCTGCCAGAGCTGTGACATCCTCAATCCAGCCTCACAGGCCCTGCTGCCCTTGCACACTCACCAGCTCTGAAGCACAGCTGCAGCGTGTCTGCTGGCCAGACCGTGTGGTCGAAGGGGGCGAGGGGCCCTCCAAGCACCGTCAGTCCTGGCCGCAGACACCCCCCACCCAGTGCCACCACTCGGATCTCAAGAGGATGCACACAGATGGGTCAGGAGTGGGCCCTCGGCCAGCAGGAGTGAGGAAGGACAGAGGAAGGGCAGCAGGTCCCAGGCGCTGGGTCAGGGTGGCTGCCTGCCTGCCGAGGGCTAGGGTCATGCGACACGGAGGGGTGTTGGTGGTAGCTCCACCACGTGGGGTGTGAGACGCTCAGGTCAGTCACTCAGAAGCTCAGAGACAGCTAACAGCATTGGCACGGTCCCCGGGACCTGGTGGGTGGGAGCAGCAGCAGCTGCGCTCTTTCAGGCGGCTATGCCCTGCCCAGCACCCTCCTGCATGGCCTGGCCCACACCCGTCTCGCGGGCCCTGGCCACCACAGACCAGGCCCTGAATATAGCACCCCTGAGCAGCCCTGTGGCAGGAGGGGCTGGCGCTGCAGCCAGGAGGGTACAGCCAGCAGGGGCCCGCAGCCGGCAGAGGTCTGGGAGGCCAGCTCTCCTAAGCCCACACAGGGCAGGGGCCAGGCTGAGCTGAACACTCACGGAAGAGCATGCAGGCCCCTGGCACGAGGGAGTTTGCATCCACTAGGCTGAGGTGGAGCTGTGGGTGAAAGTCAGCCATGGCCGGGAGCCTGCAGGCCTTGCCGGTACCGCGGCTGTGCTGAATTAAGAGTCCTGACTCGGGGAGCGGCAGCTCCTCATCCTCACCCAAGTAGGCCAAGCTGCCAGCAGCCCTGGAAGCTGCCCAGACGCACTTCCAGCAGCCAGCCCCACCTGGGGGCCGTCCCAGATGCTGTGGAGCTATGAGATGCAGGCAGGGGGAGCACCAGACATTCCGGAAGGTTCCACTGCCAGAACTTCAGGCCAAGGAGAGCCACCTGGCTGCCCCAGCCCCAGCACTGCTGCTGGTACTAAAAAGGCTGTGCCAACTGGAGGGGCCCAGGCCTGATGAGACTAGACCATGCCACCCATCAACCCCCTCTGCTCTGTGGACCCCCACCAACAAGCCGGCTGCTCCAGGGGTTTCCACTGCCAGGCAAAGGCCCACCAGCCACCTTCAGACAGAACGGTCTGCAGACTGCAGGAGCCGCGCCAGGTGAGTCCAGGGTGCCAGCTGCACAGGGGCAGTGCCTGGTGCAGGGTCTCAGCGTGAGGCTCCAGCAAGCCTCGCCCGTGCCGTGGAGACTGGGCAGTGACCTTCAAAGGGCCCCAGTGTGAGCCACAGAGAAGCGCCGACACAGCTGGCAGCCCCCACGCGGCCCACTCGGCAACGGTGGCAGCGGCTGCCATAGGGGCCTGATCCTGCAGCTGCCATCCTGTGGGCCTGAGTGCGCTGGGCGTGACCAGTGGGCTCACCCTGATCCTGATGTGCTGACGGCACTCACCATCTTCCTCCCCAGCCTAGACCAACATGCTTTCCCATTGCAAAAACTACATTTTTGTCACAACTCACAAAAGTATTTCCTCGTGGAGCGAGGTGTTGACCAGCACCCACAAACGCGGCCACACACGAGCGGCACGGCCACCGGGCTCCCACATGGCTATAACTTCTCCGGGAATCAGTTTCAGACTTAAAGGAGAAAAGCAAGCTCGCCCTCTGCTGGTCCCCGGGGCGTCTGCACACCCCCGCCATGTTGGGGACACAGGCCACTGACCCCGGGAAAACCACAGGCTCAGCATTTCATCCAGAGGAGCTTCCCCGCCACCCCACTGCCATGGCCCCAGTCTGCCGCTGTGGAACCCGACCTCTTCCTCAGCCAGGAGCTCAGCGGCACTTCCACCCCAAAGCTTTCCTTAAAGTGGGGAGAGCCAAAAGGCCAGCATCTCCCAGGCCAGGGCTGCGTTTGGGGTCCGAGTTCAGGGGCGTTGGGGTTCAGGGCTTGGGTTCCCTGAGGGAGAGGCGCCTGAGAGACAGCACTGCTGTGCGAGCCCAGGGTGGCCGCGGTGTGCCTCCAGTCCCAAGGCCTGACTGTGCCGGGTGCCGCCGAGCACATCTGCAGAGGACCCCAGCTCTCAGGCCCTTCCAGGCACTGAGGCCCGGATTTCCATTCTGCACTCAGGCAGTTCAAGGCCCTGGCAGCGTGCCGGGCACCCCCACCCCTCGACCGGCTCCAACACGCCCAATGCGACGGTCTCTGCTCCCAGCTTCACCCCGCCAGAGGCACCCCATACGTCCCTCCAGCCTCCAGCCCCTCGTGGTGGCCCTGCCCCCTCCTAACCCTATGCTCCTTGCTCAGGGAAGTGCAGTGCCCCCTACGACCCTTCCAAGCCCCTCGCAAGGCCCAGCAAACAGTAACCCAAGTCTCCACCCCTAAGTGCACTGGAGCCCGCGGTGACCCTCTTGGCCATCTGAGGGCTTGCCGGGGGTCTGTCCTCTGGTGGACACAGTGCCTGCCAGGACACGCGCCGCACTGCTGATGACTCCCCAGAAGGGGTTGTGGGGGGACAGCCGGACTGGCGGCTTCCTGGAGGCACGAGCAGCACTCAGCACCTCTGCTCAGCTACCACACACGGCAGCCGGGCAGCACCCAACAGCCGCACCATCCCCTCTGCCACGGCGACGACCCTGCGCTCACAGGAAGCCCTTGCTGGGGTTGAGTGGGCTTGGGGTGTGGTTGGGTTCTGTCAGGCCCACAGGCCCAGGGTGCAGCCCCCACAGCTTCTCCTGCCCCACTGAGGCCTCTGGGACACCTTCCCGCTTGCCGCCTGCCCCCTCACCCTGTGCCTCTGCCCTCCCTTGGGCTCGATGTCCAGCTCCTTGTATTTTCTCAGTGCAAGCTCCAATTCCGCCTTCAGGTCAATGGCGCGCTTTAAACATCCACCGTGGGTCCCCACGCGGGTGAAGCGCTGCAGAACGGGGGTGCGAATAGCTCAGGGGCCGGCCGGCTCCAGGAAGCCATCCCGCCGGGACGCACACGCCAGGTCCACCGGCCCAGGGGGTCCCTGGTACACCTGGGGTGCAGAGGACAAAGCTGCAGGTGAGGGACAGAGCCCTCGTGGGTCAGGGACCATTCAAGTCACCAGACCACGCCCCCGGGCCACAGTGCCCCCAAGAAAGGGACCCCCCATGCCTGACGCTCTGCACACGGCCCTCCACCCACAGGTACCAGGTTTGAGGCTCACCTGGATCCACGAGCACACGGCCGGCAGGAACTTGTTCCGGATGAGCTTGAGGGTGTCGCAGGCGGCGTGGATGATGGCGAGGTTGTCCTCATTTTCCTGCACCTTCAGGCCCTCTGGGGAGAGGCACACAGAGGTCACCGAGGGCACCGGCCGGCATCTCCCGCAGGCCCCGGAGAGGCGGACCACGCAGTGAAGGCTGCTCTAGCCTGAGGGGAACCTGCCGGGTGCCTATGCCTGCCCCCAGGAACCCCAAACCTGACGCTGTGAGAAGGAAGTGTTTTACGATCTTAGAAAAGAACACTGTGGCTGCACAGCAAAGCCTCTCCTCACACACAGCTCCACTGCCTGTGTGTCTCCATCTCCTTGGCTGCAGCCATCCCACCTGGAGGGACAAGACCACCCACGGCCTCTTCTACTCACTGCCCCCACCCGCCGGGCACAGGACCTTCCCCTCCAGACTACCCCACAGGATGGGGCCTGCCCAGTCCAGCCTCACCGGCCCCCACCCACCCTGGCCTCTCCTCCGCCAGACACCCCAGCTCCAGCTCTGCTCTGCCGTGGCTTCCCCCACTGTGGCACCCTCAGCATCCGGCACAGGGCTGAGCTCTGTGCAGGCAAGGACAGCCCTGGGCTGGCAGCAGCAGTGTCCACCCTGCACAGGCCTGCAGCCTCACTGCTGAGGCACCTCCGGGCAGCTGAGCCCTGAGGATCAGTTCTCCCAGCAGCTTCCCAGCCCAGCTGCCTCCTGGCCCTGGTGAAGGGACACCAGCTGTGCCTGCTTCCAAAGAAGTAGGTTCCTCAAAGACAGCAATTTGAAGCCATGCACAGACCCAAAGGGCCCCAAGTGGGGCATCAGTGGGGTTGGGAGGAAGCTGGGGCCGGGGGAGCGGAGGGCGGCTATGTCTCAGCAACCCTCACCCACCCAGGCTGCAGCACCAAGGCTGCGTGTGGCCATTTCTGGATCACATTTTCCTCCCAGCAAGGGCCGGTGCTACCTGACCCCCCACGGCAACACGAGACCGTGACAGGCCTGTGAGCTGGCGGGACGCCCACACAGCCTGCCCAGGGCTCCTGGTCACTTGGAGGTCAGGCCTGTGCTCCCTCATCCTTCGAGGACCACACCAGCCTCGAGACCCCACCTCACCCCAATTCTGCAGGTCCTTACTCTGTCCACAGCCTTGCTGAGGTGGAGGCTGCCATGAGCTCTTAAAAGTGTCCCCGTGGCCACAGAGGCCTGGCATGGGTTGGGGTATCCCAGTGCAGAGGCCACACAGAAAGGAAAAACCTGGTAGTGACCCCTGATCTAGCCCCCCAGGGGAGGCCCCCGCAGTCCAAAGCTCCGGGACCGGGTGCCAGTGAGGGAGGGGCCTACCTGGGAGCTGGGGCAGGGTGGCGCCGCAAAGATCCCGGGAAGGCAGTTACCTGAGTAGAGCTCCACGTCCAGCGTGTACTTGTGTGAGCCAAGCCCGTGGCTCCGCACAAATTCCTCGAGGTCACTGTCCTCGTCTTCATCTGAGGGGTCACCTGTGGCTGTCTGGGGTGGCTGTGCCCTGCCGCCCGCTCTGGGGTGGCCTGCAGAGGCAGGCAGGTCTCTACTGCAGCAGGGCTGCTCCCCATCCCAGGGGTCAGGGGTGCCAGACCAGCAAGGGCCCACCTGGCCCGCGCGGGAGGAGTGAAGGGCATCGAACGTGCCAGAAGCCACGCCAAGCGATTCTGTCTCCGGGTTCGGGTCAAAGTCAAAAGGCACCAGCAGCCTAAAGCAGCTCTCTACCTCCGTCAGGCAGGATTCAATTTCTCCAGACATTTCTGCCAAAAGATCAAGACACCTGTTTGCGTCACCACGTGCAGCAAAAGCACCAGCCCACCCAAAACCACACCCAGAGGCCCACTCCCCCCAGGGCATCCCTTTTCAGGTGGAATGGAGTGGTACAATCACAGCTCACCCCAGCCTCAACCTTCCAGGCTCAGGTAGTCCTCCCGCCTCAGCCTCCCCATTAGCTGGGACTACAGGCACGTGATACCATCAACTAATTTTTTTGTAGAGACAGGGTCTCGCTATGTTGCCCAGGCTGGCTTCGAACTCCTGGACTCAAGTGATCCGCCTGTCCTGGCCTCCCAAAGTGCTGGGATGACAGGTGTGAGTCACTGCGCCTGGCCGTGCAGTGCACTTTTCAACTGCTTCCTAAAGCCCCCAGCTCAGCAGCTGGGCCTGCAAGGCAACCTCTCTGCACCTCTGGGAAGCGAGCACGAGTGTGCAGGGGAGGTCAGCCCGCCTGCACTTCCCAGGACACGGCTGCACCTCCTTCCTGGGGCAACAAAACAGCTTTGTTCATGCCACAGCTCCCGGGTCGGAGCAGCTTGCCTCCTGGCGGCCTCCTCATCGTCTAGGCGTCTGGCTGCCTGCCTTGTGGGTTCCCCTGAGGCCTGTGTTTCCCAGACGTGGCCTGTGGCAGGGCCCACGTCTGGAACCACAGTCTGTCAGGGGAAGGATCTGGGGCACATGTCGTCTGAAGACACAGCTGTGCCTCCACCCATGTCAGGAGGTATCTCAGGAGGGCCATGGCACCTCCTCCTCACACCATCGTGATGACACTCACAAGAAAGGCTGACTGCCGGGAAGCAAACGGTGAAGTTTTGGGGAAGCGGCCGGCAAGGTAGGTAGTCACAAAATAAACCAGTGGCAGGGCCTTCAGCCAGGCTGGGGCTCAGACCACTGCCCCCAGGCACACCTGTGCCCGGTATCTCTGTCCAGGGGTCTGCGCAGCAAACGGCGTGGGTGAACGTGACCACCAGAGGGCACGGGAGAGGCATGGACAGCCCAGGAGGCCCCTGCAGGGTGTTGGGCGGGTCCTGTGGCTGAGAATGCCTTCCAGGCCGACCTGAATCATCTCCCCCTAGCCTGTCTCAAAACCTGGGTCCCTTGCGGCCGGGAGAATGAACTGCCGGACCACGGGCAACCCCCAGAGGTGTGGGCCCCTCCCTGTGTCCTGGGCACCTGCCTTGCATCTCCCTCTCCGCCTGGCTGGCTCTTTCTTGGTAAATTTTATCCAAGTGCTTCTGCTTCTCCTCTTCTCTCTTTCTTTCTGCCAAAGTCCGAGCATTCGTGTCTTGAAAATCCACCTGAGCAATTGAAAATAAAGACTAGGGTCGGCCGGGCGTGGTGGCTCACGCCGGTCATCCCAGCACTTTGGGAGGCCAAGCTGGGCAGATCATGAGGTCACGAGTTCGAGACCAGCCTGACCAACATGGTGAAACCCCATCTCTGCTAAAAATACAAAAATTAGGCTGGGCGCGGTGGCTCATGCCTGTAATCCTAGCACTTTGGGAGGCCGAGGCAGGTGGATCACAAGGTCAGCAGATCGAGACCATCCTGGCTAACACGTTTGGGAGGCTGAGGCAGGAAAATGGCGTGAACAAGAGAGGCGGAGCTTGCAGTTAGCTGACATCGCGTCACTGCACTCCAGCCTGGGCGACAGAGCGAGACTCCGTCTCAAAAAAAAAAAAAAAAAAAAAAAAAAAGCAGGGCGGGGCGGGGTGGCAGGCGCCTGTAGTCCCAGCTACTTGGGAGGCTGAGGCAGGAGGATCACTTGGACCAGGGAGGTGGAGGTTGCAGTGAGCCGAGATCACACCACTGCACTCCGGCCTGGAGGAACAGAGTGAGACCCTGTCTCAAAAACAACAGCAACCATAACAAAAACTAGGGCCATCTATACAGAATGTGAGGAAGACAAAGCTCAAGTAAGCCTAACAAAAGACACAGCATCCACGTGTGGCCGGGAGCCCTACACGTCTGTTAGGTTCACAGTGGGGTGTTTTTTTTCAAAAGACAGGGGTCTTGCTGTGTTGCCCAGGCTGGACTCAAACTCCCAGGACCAGGTGACCCACCAGCCTCAGCTGCCAGTCAGTGGGACTATAGGTGTGCACCCTCACACCTAGCTATTCACAGCACATTACAACAAAATACAATGCACACCTCTCTGCTGTCGGAGCCTGGGAAAGCCAGCACATCTGCTAACTTAAGAGAGGCGACGAGACTTCTCACCGCAAGTACCTCACAGGTAGGCAAGCAGTGTGCTTGTTCCATTGGCAGGCAGGGGCTGCTGACTGGACCCAGGGGTCTCAAACAACCCGAGCATGAACCCTGGGAGACAGGGCACTCCAAGGGCACACAGGGAAGCCAGCGGGGCCGGGTCATTGCACTGGGGAGGCCTGAGCCTTCGTGGCAGGTGGGATAAGGGGCACGGTAGGGTCTGGGCGATGAGGCTGGGTTCAGGCCACAGCAGCAGATCCTGGTGGGTTTCATCATGCCAGGAACCAGCCAGAGCCCGCAGCAGGATCCGGGTGGAGCCTTAAAGTGCAAGGCTGGGACAGGTCCCAGAGTCCAGGGGCCACTGTCATAGAAAATGCTGCAAGTGAGAAGTTGGATTTGGCTTTTCCTTTGTCTCCTACACACACATAAAAAATTACACACGCAACCTCCGCTCCATCCACACACAAGGCTTATGCTCTTCCTCTCAGAGCTGCGCCGCCCCTCGCAGGGAGGGCCTGACCCCAGCTGCTGTCCACTTTCCCGCATTCCACGGATGGTCCGGCAGCCGGGGTGCTCAGGCAAGCCCAAGCAGGCCCCTGCCGTGCCAGGTCTGACAGGAAGTGCATCTTCACCCTGGTACAGTCTGCCCTCCTCATGTCAGGTAACCAGAGTCTCTGAGAAAACGGGCCAGGCCCACCTACCTTTTTGTTGTGTCTTAAGAAGTGGTAGCCCAAGGCAAGCTTCTTGTAGGCCTCCCCGAACTTCTCATTCCACCCTTCCACGGCCCGGGTGGCGGCCTGCCTCAGCCTCTGTGCCGCCTCCCTGGGGGGTGGCAGAGGCTGTGCGGGGTCCGTGCCCAGCGTGAGCTCCAGGAACTCCTGGAAGTTGGAAACAACCAGCATCCGGAACTGGTGAGACCTGGCGAAGAGTTCGTCCACGACCTGGAAGGCTGAGAGGCGGATCTCGGCGTGTTCCTGGGTCAGCTGTGCTATCAGCAGGCGGTAGGCGCGGCTCAGCTGCTCCTCTGAAGACCTGGGGGTACGAGCCAGCCTGACCCAACTGCCCCGCATGCAGAGGATGGGTCGGGGGAGACTCTCCGTACAGGGATGCTGCATGCACGTGTGGCAGGGACCACCACTGCCTTCCCATCTTCATTCTCCCCTTTTCTAGAGCAGGGTCTGCATACTGCCGCCCAAGGGCCCCATCTAGTTCCCCAGCCCCTGCCTGTTTCTGTGTGGCCCATAAGCCAAGAATGTTGAAACAAATGAAAACTACTTGGTGAAATGTGCAAATTATATAGACTTCAAATGTCAGTGCTCATTCACAAAGTTTCACTGGAATGTGGCCCATCTATCCAGCTGCATCATCCACAGCTGCGTTCACAGAGCTGAGGCCTTACAGCAAAGCCTGAAACACAAACCATCTGGCCCTTTAAACACATGCCACCCGGCACAAGGCAGACCGCCCGGCACAAACGCACACCGCCCAGCACGCACACTGTTCAGCTGGGTGCCTCCTGATGCAGGAAGGAAGGGAAGGCCTAGAGCTCGGGACATCTCCCAGCCCCTCCTGAATGCTCCTCTTCCCAGCTCCTGGCCCCAGAAAAACCATTGCAAATTGGATTTCCTGGTTCATGCTGCAAAACCTGACCTGAAATTTTCTATTAAAATGTCAACACTCCATCACTCTATAAACAATCTGTAAGTTCCCGTTTTACAAACACAGGATACAGGATAATCAGTGTCCTCAACTTATGCTCCACCCTCCGAGGGGAAGTTCTGCACATGAATCTCTGGCTGCCTGAGGGTGACCTGCAGAGATCCTGGAGGGCGTATTCCCCGGGGGGAGAAGTGACCAGGGGTGGACATACCCTGAAGGTGATGGACCAACTCGCCCATCAGCAAGCTCTATCCTCTCCCTTCGCAAAGTCCAACAGCAAAGAAAAAGACGCACGTTTCTCTCTAAATCACGTATGTGCACTCCGGAAACGGGAATGAAGAGAGAAGCACCAAGCACAGAGCAGTGATGGGTCCACAACGCCCCACATCCCGAACCCAGAACATGACCACCCATCAGAGCTGGGTACTGCAGGGCCCTGAGAAAATGTCCTGGGTGTGTCCCTCGGGTCAGGTTGGGGCAGGAGGGCAGGGCCCCGTGGGCCAGTCAGTCACTGTGAGTTACTAAACCCTAGGACATACTTGCAAATTTTCTTCAGTTCCTTCATTTTCTCAGGATTTAGTCTGGGTTCTCCTGAAGTTGTGAGCTCTTCTACCAACTTTGAAACTTTCTGATCCATATCTAGAAATAGGTAAGGCAGAAATACTAAATCACCATCTGTATTTTATAGCTCTTGGTGTTATTAACGTGTTTACTGGGCTCTACTATAAACCGAAAGTTCCGGGAGGACTGTAAGGCTGGGGTCCATCTGCCGTTACCTCTGTGGGCGCCTCTCTGGGAAATACGTGTCCGGCAAGGTCTTTACAGTAGTGATTACAGTCAGTTTTAAAAGTGAACCTTCACCTCGGGACCTCTACAATCCCCTGGGTGTGGGACGCTGCACTGAGGGCCGTGCGTTAAAAGAACCAGTGGCACTGTCCAAATCAGCTTTTGCCTAACGTGACTGTTGCTGTTTCCCTTATTCACTGATTCCGCAGGGCAGCCTCCAGCAAGGCTGCAGAGGCCAAAAGGAGCTAAGAAATTCTGAGATCAATGAAAGTCGCGCCCGGAGGCCAGGGGTGGCCCTAACGGAGGCAGCCCGCCCGGAGGCCCACTGTCGAGCACTGCGGCGTGCAGGGTGGGAAGAGGCGAGAGCCTGCAGCACCGCCAGGAAAAGGCCGAAGGACCCGGAAGGAAGCGCCAGGGGAGGCCGGGGCGGAGGCTGGGGAGCTGCGCCCTACCCTGGGAAAGCAGCGGCCCGGCGGGGCCGCGCGAGGCTGGGGCCGCAGGGTCGCCCTTGCACAGCGGCTGCACCGGGCGGGCGCGCAGCCTTCGGCGATGCTCGGGGGCAGCGGCCTGTCACTCGGCCCTGGGCCCGCCCTCTGGCCCCGCCGCCGGCGCTCTGGAGGACACGGGACACGCACGGCCAGCAGGTCTCTGCCCGGCGCCCGCAGAGCCGCCGATGCTGAACCGGCTCGACCCCCGCCCAGCAACGCAACCACAGCCCCTCCTACCTCTGACTCGGCACTCGCCTCGCCCCGCCCCTTCCGGCGGGCGGACCGCCCCTCCTGTCAGGTGCCCAAGAGCTCTACAGCCATTGGCTGGCCGTGGGCCGGACGCAACAGGAGCTGGGGTCACCACGGCGACGACTGCACCTACCCCTTGACGCGGCCGTTCTCGCTGTTGCCCCATCCTTTCCGGCAAAGGCCCCGCCCCTATCACGGCCCTGAGCTCGGCAGCCAATGGCTCACCCCGGCCCAGGAGGCGCAGGCGCAAAGACGCGGCCGAGGTCTGCGCGGTGACGTAGGCGCGCTCCCGGCGAGGGCGGGGCAGCCTGGGAGGAGAGACGCGCGAGAAAAGAGGCGGGAGGGCGCAGAAAGTCCTTAAAGGGGCTGCGGTGTGCGGCCGCCGGGGGCGGAGCCGGCCGGGAAACTGAGGCCGAAAGGAAGTTCCGGTCTGGGCGTCAACGCCACGCCTGCCCGGAGTCTCGCGGCCAGGTTCCTTCCCTTGCAGAGGGCCGGTGAGGACTGCCCAGGCGGGAGGGCGCGGGTTTCTGGATCCTGGCGCCCTGGACCCCGCGGCCCCTCCCCGCTCGGGCCCAAGAAGGGAACCCCTGGGCGGGCTCGGGGGTCTTCGGGGCCCAGCTCGGCGCCAGACACGCAGCAGGTACCCCTCGGCCCGGGCTGGCCCCGGGCAGAATGAGCAGAGGTGCCGTCCGTCCTGCCGCCGAGGTCCGCAGCCTGGAACGGAGGGGAGTGCGAGGCCGGCTGCGGACGGACCGACCTAGAGACCGGGCTCGGGAAACCGTGGCTCAGGAGGAACGCGGTGTGCACCCCACTCGCGGGCGCCCGGCACAGGCCACGCAGAGCAGACGCCCGACTGGGCGTCCGGGGCTGGGTGCATGGCGGGGGCCGCCGCCGGCGGGGCGGTGGGCCGGGGTTTCTTTTTCGGGGGGGAAGGGCGTGCCCTTGCATTAGAGGGGTGGTAGCTCACAACCCTGTTAATCGTGTTTTTGTAGGGTGGGTTTCACGATGTGTGAGTTATATCTCAGTAAAGCAATTATTTTAAAAGGAGAAGAAGAGGGACTCCCTGCGCCGCCCCTCTCTGCGGCACCAGCCTCTGTCCCTGGGCGTCAGTGGCTCCCCTCCTAGCCTGCAGGCAGCCCTGAGCCGCTCCTCCGCCTCACCCCTTCCTCACCCAGCCTCTTGCTTCACTGAGCAAGCTGCAGCCAGATCCTCCCTCAGCGCCCCTTGCCCTGTGCACCCAATCGCCAGCCTGTGGCTTCCTCCAAGGCACCCATCCAGCAGTTTCTCTGTGTGTTCTACAGCAGGTTTTTTTGTTGTTGTTTATTAGTTCTCATTAGCATAAAAGGGTGCTGTTTCTCCCATACTCACAAAACCCTCTCTTTATCCAACTTCTCTCACCAATTGCTAAGTCCAGTCTCTTTTACACTGCCCCGGGGCGTCCTCTCAGCCCTCGGGCTCTACAGCACAGCCAAGCGGCCCGTCCACTGCCCCCTATCAGCTGATGGCCCTGCAGCCTTTGTTTTGTTTTGTTTTTGAGACGGGGTCTCGCTTTGTCACCCAGGCTGGAGTGCAGTGGCACGATCTCGGCTCACTGCAACCTCTGCCTCCTGGGTTCAAGGGTTCAAGCGATTCTCCTGCCTCAGCCTCCCGAGTAGCCGGGATTACAGGTGCCCGCCACCACACCCAGCTCATTTTTGAATTTTTAGTAGAGACGGGGTTTCCCCATGTTGGTCAGGCTGGTCTTGAACTCCTGACTTCCGGTGACCCGCCCGCCTTGGCCTTCCCAAGTGCTGGGATTACAGGCGAGAGCCACCGCACCTGGCCTGCCCTGCATCCTTCTGTTCGCTTGGACCAATTACCTGACTTACTTGGGCTTCTCACTTTCTCACTCCATGCCCATTTGGTTTGCAAATCCTGACAGCCCTTCCCTCAGAACACATCCAGATCTGAGCAGGTCCCCCTGCCTCATTGCCGCTGCCAATTCCTGGCCACCCCTGCAGTGGGTCACTGCTGTCACCTCGTCTTTCACTTGTACCCTGGTACCCCTAGACCATCATGCAGCAACCAGAGGGACCTTTGAAAGTCTAAGGTCGGATCACAGGATTGCTCCACACAGAATCCTCCCACGGCTCCCATCCCAGGGCAAAGCAAAACCTGTTGTGGCCTGCGTTTGCCGCCCTCTACATCCCACCGGTTGACTTCTCCAACCTGCTCTTGCTACCACACTGGGCCTCCAGGGAGCGATCCTTCTGCTGGGAAGCTTCTGCCAGTATCCAGAGCTCCTTCCCCACCTCCGTCCAGCCACTGCTTATGTCTCACCCCTGAGCAAACACTTCTGCACCTTCCCGCCTCCCTGGCTCAGCACCCCCCGTCCGTTTTCTTAACCTGCTCCGCTTGTTCCCAGGGCACTTCTGGCTTTGTGTCACACAGACTTACTATCTTACTAGCTGATTCGCTTTTTTCTCTTCACCCCTAAAACATACAGTCCATAAAAATAGAGATCTTTGTTTTGTTTCATGAAGCCAGACACAAAGTAATGCTCAATATTTGTTGAATGCTGGATAAGATTAGAAAGCCAAGATAAATCATGATGAGAATTAGACGATATTTTATTTTTTTGTTTTTGTTTGAGACGGAGTCTTGCTCTGTCGCCCAGACTGGAGTGCAGTGACGCGATCTCGGCTCACTGCAACCTCTGCCTCCCAGGTTCAAGTGATTCTTATGTCTCAGCCTCCCAAATAGCTGGGATTACAGGTGCCACCACCATGCCCAGCTAATTTTTGTATTTTTAGTAGAGACAGGGTTTCGCCATATTGGCCAGGCTGGTCTCGAACTCCTGGCCTCAAGTGATCTGCCCGCCTCAGCCTCCCAAAGTGTTGGGATTATAGGCGTGAGTCACTGCACCCAGCCAAGAATTAGAAGATACTTCTAAAAGATATTTTGAAAGAACCAACAGAAACTTGGAGATGATAAAACCCAAGCAGTATAAACAAAACCACCCAAGGCACATCTTAAATTGCAGAAAACTAGTGACAAATCTCAGAAGCAGTCAGAGTAAAAAAGGCATATGACATACAGGCACAAAGAAGCCAAGGATTTCTTGTCCCTTCCACCCCCAACAACAACAACAACAAAAGCCAGAAGAAAATGGAACATCTTTAAGATGGTAAAAGAAAAAATACTGTCAATCTAGAACTGTATCTGCAGCAATATAGCCTTTTAAAACTGAGGTAATACAAAAGCATTTTCAGACAAAAGCTCCATGAATTATGACCAGCAGATTTGCAGTCCAGGAACTGTTACAGGATGCTCTTCAGATGAAAGGAAAATGATACCAGAGCCAAACTATAAAAGGAATGAAAAGTTCTATAAATACTTTTTTTTTTTTTTTTTTTTGAGACAGAGTTTCACTCGTCACCCAGGCTGGAGTGCAATGGTGAGATCTTGGCTCACTGCAACCTCTGCCCCCTGGGTTCAAGCGATTCTCCTGCCTCAGCCTCCTGAGTAGCTGGGACTACAGGCACGTGCCGCCATGCCCGGCTAAGTTGTGTATTTTTAGTAGAGATGGGGTTTCACCATGTTGGTCAGGCTGGTCTCGAACTCCTGACCTCATGATCTGTCTCCTGGAGGTGGCAATACCGTAGATGAGAGAAGGATCTAAATCTACAGGAAGATGTGCCATATTCATGGGTTGAGGACTCAATATTGTTACGATTTTTAAGTCCTTGTTATGGACTGAATTGTGGCCCCTGCCTACCAAATTCCTATGTTGAAGCCCTAACCTCCAGTATGACTGTATTTGGAGATGAGGCCTTTAAAGAGGTGAACATTAAATGGGATTCTAGGGATAGAGCCCTCATCTGATAGGACTGATGTCCTTGTAACATGAAGAGACTCCTGAGATGTGTGTGCACAGGAGGAAGTCCACCACTAGAGGACACAGTGAGAAGGGGGCCGTCTGCAAGCCAGGAGGAGAGGCCTCACCGGGAGCCAACCCTGCCAGCATCTCTAGAACCATGAAGAAATAAATGTCCATTGTTTAAACCCCCTAGTCTATGGTCTTCTGTTATGGCAGCCAAGCAAACTAATACCATCCCTTTGGGGACGGTAGGCTCACTGCAGTTCCAGTGAAAATCCCAGCACACTTTTTACAGTGTTTAGCAGACATTGATTAGTTGATTCTAAAATGTACGTGGAAATGCAAAGGACCTAGAACCACTGAGACCATTTTGAAAAAGCAGAACTGGAGGACTCATACTCCCTGGTTTCAAGACTTGCCTTAAAATTGCAATAATTAAGATAATGTGGGCCGGGGGCAGTGGCTCACGCCTGTAATCCCAGCACTTTGGGAGGCTGAGACGGGCGGATCACGAGGTCAGGAGATCCAGACCATCCTGGCTAACACGATGAAACCCCATCTCTACTAAAAATAAAAAAATTAGCTGGGCGCGGTGGCGGGCGCCTGTAGTCCCAGCTACTTGGGAGGCTGAGGCAGGAGAATGGCGGGAACCCAGGAGGCGGAGCTTGCAGTGAGTGGAGATTGCACCTTTGCACTCCAGCCTGGGCGACAGAGCGAGACCCCGTCTCAAAAAAAAAAAAAAAAAAAAAAAAAAAGATACTATGGTGGTGTTAGTACAAGGTTAGACCTAAAGGCCAATTTAACAGAAGACAGTGTCCAGAAATAAACCCCAACTTACACAGCCAGGAATTTTCTTTTTTTTTTTTTAAAGGAGCCAGCATTATTCAACGGGATGAGAAATGTCTTTTTAACAAATGGTGTTAGAACAATAAACATATGGGATGGGGTGGGGAATCATCCTCAAGCTCTTCCTCACACAACACACACGAGTTAGAGATGTGTCACAGACTTAAACAGAAAAGCTGAAACGGAATCTTCTGGAATATATAAGAGAATATTATCGCAACCCTGGCACAGGCAGATTTTTTTTTTTTTTTTTTAGAACATAGAAAAGCATTAGCCGCAAAGGAAAGAATAAATTGAACTGCACTAAAATTTTAAAAATCTGCTGATCAAATGATAGTCAATGAAGCATAAATACACATATCCCACAAAGGATTCGTATGTGAGGAGTTCCTACAAATCAGTAAGATAATGCAATCTAAAATGAGCAACAAATATATAAATTACAATCAGCACATCAGGAGGTCAAAATCAGACATCAGAGAAAAGGAAAGGAAAATCACACTGAGGCTGCAGTGCACAGCCACCTGAATAGCTAACCTGACAACACCAAGTGTTGGCAACAACGTGGGGCCACTGGAATCCTCACACTGCTGCTGGAGTGTAAAACGCTACCACCAACTTCGGATAAATCTTTGGCATTTGTGGTACAGTTAAACATATAAATACACCATGACTCAGTTCATTCTACTTGCAGATAATTACTTCCCAAAGAAATGAAAATAATGTCTGCAAGAAGACTGGCACACAAATGTTCATAAGAGGTTTACTCATCATAGCCCCAAATAGGGAACAACCCAAATGTCCATCAAGAGAACAGACACAGGCCGGGTGTGGTGGCTCACACCTGTAATCCCAGCACTTTTGGGAGGCCGAGACAGGCGGATCATGAGATCAGGAGATTGAGACCATCCTGGCCAACACAGTGAAACCCCGTCTCTACTAAAAATACAAAAATTAGCTGGGCTGGGCATGTTGGTGTGCACTTGTAATCCCAGGTACTCGGGAGGCTGAGGCAGGAGAATTGCTTGAACCCGAGAGGTGGAGATTGCAGTGAGCCAAGATTGCACCACTGCACTCCAGCCTGGTGTACATTGTGGTCTGTGCACACATGGATTACTGTCACTCCTACTCAGCAACACAAAGGACGCAACTGCTGACATGTGCAACAGGCATGAACTTCACCAGCATCTGCAGAGTGAAACAAGCCAGACCCACCAGTGTCCACACTGCACCATCTGACGCCTATGGAGGCAAACCCCCCCTTAGGGTGACAAAAATCAGAGCAATGATTGTGCGCTGGGGTTGTGGATAACTCAGAAGGCACAAGGGGTCCCTTTCTGGGGCCGTGGGGACGTTCCACACCTGGGCTTCCGTGGTGGTCACGTGGAGGTACATTTATTAAGACTCACTGAGTAGCTTTTACTTACATGTGCATTTTGGTGCATGTAATTTGTACCTCAGCTGAGAAAGAGTACAGTGAGGTAACACAACCAACAAAACATCTCTCATTCAAGACTCCCAGTGCCTCTCGCTGGTGTGGATGTGGAGCAGCCTCGGCATCTTCCCACAAAAGGATGATGTGTCCAGCAAGGGTCACCTCCCAGAGTGCTCACAGCAGCTTTACCTGGATACTGCCCAATGTCCACCAGCGTGAGAGGGGCTGGGCCGCTGTGCTTCTTCCGCCTGGAGAGCACAGGCCTTAACCAGGCAAGACTTTGCCGTGCCAGGGCTGCCGAGTAACACTGAGCCATGGACCCACGCCATGTGGCTGGAGTGAGCCACTCTGATGATCACTGACCAGGATATTGACCAGGGGCTAGGAACAGTCTGTTTGGTGGTTACATGCGTGTTACACAGAAATTCGTTATGTGAACTTAGCATGTGTGTGCTCCAGTATGTTCTACTCAAGTTAAAAAGGAAAGAACAGGACACAAGGCAAGAAAAGCCCCTGCACGTGAGGACGGTGGAGCCCGGGCGGCTCAGGAGCCCGGGAGCGGTGTGTGCGGCAGTGGGGCCACAGGGTCTGCTTCAGCCAAGGGCTGACCCAGGGATGGGCACTCCAAAGTGGGGCACTTGGGAATGTGGTGGGTTCCAGCCGGGTGCTGTGGAGGGGCCAGGGCAGCCACCATAGGGTAAGAGACGGGCTAAGGGGCACCTGGCTGGCCACAAGAGCTGGGATGGGCTGCTGGAGAGAACAGGTGTGGGCGGTGGGGGGGAAGGGCCAGTGGCTATAGCCTGCAGCCTCCTCAGCCCAAGCCTAGACTCAGCCCAAGCCACAGGCTCAGGCTTGCTGGTGGCTGCAGCCTGAGCCCCCAGCCACCACAGACAACGGCCTGCAGGTTCCAGGAACCAGTGTCTGAGTCACACCCAGCTGCAAGCTGGGGCCGCAAGACACTGGGGCCATCACGCCTCAGGGCAGCGCCTGAGAGGAGGACTGCGCTCCTGGTGTGGTCTGGGCAGGAGTGGCCTCCAGCCGGCTTCTCAACTCCCTGTGGCCATGGTGCCAGAAGCTATGCACATGCCCGCCGTGCTGCCCGGGCCCTAAGGAGGAGCAGGACACAACCCTCGGTGTTAGAAACGCACGGCAGCCTTGGCTCACACAGAAATGAGAAATAGAAAACCATTTTATTCGCATGGTTTACATTTACAGTTTATTAGCTAGTCAACATCAACATGCAAAAATAAGCACTAACTACAAACCTCTACAATATGGTTCTCTGTCAACTACGATGGTTCGTTTGTTTTGAAAAGTCATCGGTACTTCTCTCGACTGAACGATTCATTTCTGTAATGGATAGTATTTAGACTACAGTTATGGAACCATCCGGCAAGGCCTCTGCAGAAACTTGGTCCTGTGGATTTCCACGTTATACATTCTCAAAGCAGGAAGTAAGGCGGCACACGGAGGGTGTGATATCGAAACTACGCACGTAGGAACACGGCCCCACGATGTGGTATCGAACTACGCACGTACAAACACAGTCCCGCGGACACGGCCCGCGAGGCAGGCGGGCGTCCTCGAAGCCAGCCCCTGACGGTGGCGGCGCCAGCCGTTTTGGCAGCAGCTCTCGAATGAAGCCGTGAGTGTCCCTTGTGGCGCGGCATCGCGGGTCACTGCAGGTCAGTCCAGTGCCACTGCCACCTTCCCCGGCCGGGCCAGGGCCAACGGGAGGTGGTGAAGGACCAGCCCGTTCTCCAAGTCTCATCGTTCACAGAAGGAAAGAAACTGAAAACACAGGGAAATCATGGACTCCTATATTTTAAACGTTCTAAAGTTTCCCTCAGTGTTTAGGTCAGTCTTTAAAGAAAAGTTTCCTTCGAAAGTTGAAAGTACTTTTCAGAAGCATCAAATGGTTGACGTGTTACAAAATCCTACCAATCAAAATGCTGTTTTCAAGTACAAACTTAGGAAACCTTATTTTCTCTCTTCCTAAGAGTATTTATCGTTGCTCACTCATCTTTGGTCGCAAGAAACAGAAACGCCGCGGCAGGCTGGAGCGCGAGGCAGGAGGAAGGCGCGGCCTCCCCGCCCGCTGCAGCCCGTCCCCGAGGCGTGCGCTTGGCGACGTGGGGCCTACATGATGTACACCTTCTCGGCTTGTGAGAAGTGGAAGACTTCTTTGGTTCTCGGGCAAACGACTTTATCATCTTGACGGATAGAAAGCAGAGACTGAAAAATAAAACCGGGAATGCGTTCAGGCAAGCGAATACAACGTCAACAGATTTCCATGGAAAATCCCCACAACGAACCACCAGGGAAGCACGCATCCTCTCAGGCAAAGTTGCTTCCCGAAGGCACACCTACCAAAGAAATCCCGGGGCCACCCCGCCTGTCCTTCCCGCCCCGATCCATTTCCAATGAAGCTAAGGCAGCGTGGGCAAGAGGACAGCCCTGTTCCGATGGCAACACGTGCCGGCCTGGCCCCCCTGCCCTGCCCCCCTCACATTGTAGCCGTAGACGTAGCCGTTGGGCAGCATCATGGGTGGGTTGTTCTCGTTCATCACGTCGCCAGAGATCTTGCAGACCAGGCGGGAGTTGGCACAGTGGGCCATGGGCAGGGGCTGCGCCAGCTTGTTCAGGGAGCGGCTGCACACGGGGCAGTCGGGGCTCTTGGAGCTGCCGTCCTCTTTGTAGCACTGTCTGTGCATCGGGTCAAGGAAGGGTTGGGGGCCACCCAGGACAGCCAGGGTGAGCCAAGCCCCCTGTGGCCACTCTACCCCGGGCTGCATGCCGTTCTGGCTATGTGGGCACCGTGCAGACCACACGGGCTATCCTTCAAGGCAAAGGAAGTGCTGCACTTGACAGCTACACAGCCCCACCGAGGCGTGGGGGAGACAAGGAGCCCACACCTTCCCGCCCTGGCCTCCTGCACCAGGACCACATGCACACAGCGGCTCCGTCGCCCACCACCCTCTCCCCCGCCATGCAACCTCTCCAGGCAGGACAAGAGCCACCCAGCAGGATGTTCTGCTGGCACCTAGGAACAGGCAGTGGGCAAGCACACCAGCCCTCCCCTCAGAGTTCCACAAAGGGGACAAGGGAGGGGGCCTGAGTCTCATTCATATCCCAGCACAGCCAGGAATCAGCGCAATCCCGAGACACTCGCTGCCTTCTGGGCCTGAGTCAGGTCACACGGGAGACGTTCACAGGCAGGGACAGTCAGTCGCAGGAGAGGGCAGAGTCAGTTGTAGGAGGACAGTCAGTCACAAGTGGTGGCAGAGTCAGCCACAGGTAGGGATAAAGTCAGTCACAGGTGAGAGCAGAGTCAGGTGCAAGAGAACAGTCAGGGCAGAGTCAGCCACAGGCGGGGACAGAGTCAGTCACAGGCTGACAGTCACAGGCAGGGACCGATTCAGTCACAGGCAGGACAGAGTCAGTCACGGGTGGGATGGAGTAAGTCACAGGCAGGGATGGAATGAGTCACAGGCAGGGACAGTCAGTCGCTGGCTGGGAGAGTCAGTCACAGGCAGGACAGTCAGTCACAGGCGGGGCAGAGTCAGTCACAGGCGGGGACAGACTCAGTCGCAGGCGTGGGCAGAGTCAGTCACAGGCAGGATGGAGTCAGTCACAGGCGGGACAGTCAGTCACAGGCAAGGACAGTCACAGGCAGGACAGACTCAGTCGCAGGCAGGGGCAAAGTCTGTCACAGGCAGGAAGAAGTCGGTTGCAGGTGGGACAGAGTCAGTTACAGGAAGGAATCAGTCAAAGGCGGGACAGAGTCAGTCACAGGCAGGGCCACAGCGGGTCGCAGGTGGGGACAGAGTCAGTCGCAGGAGGGAGCAGAGTGAGTCACAGGCGGGAAGAAGTCAGTTGCAGGTGGGACAGTCAGTCACAGGAAGGAATGAGTCACAGGCAGGACAGAGTCTGTCACAGGTGGGGACAGAGTCAGCCACAGGCAGGAGCAGTGAGTCACAGGCAGGAACTGAGTGAGTCGCAGGTGGGACAGAGTCACAGGCAGGACGGAGTCAGTCACAGGCAGGGGCAGAGTCGGTCACAGGCAGGGGCAGAGTCAGTCACAGGTGGGACAGAATCAGTCACAGGCGGGGGCCAAGTCAGTCACAGGCAAGGTTCTTGGTAATCACATGGGGAAACTATTCTGAATGGTAATCTCCTCCCAGCCGCCAGAACACATCAGAGCCAGGCTTTTAGATCAATGCTCGGTGCCCATGGCAGCATCTGAGATGATGAGAGAGAGGAAGGGTGCCACTTCCCAGAGTGAAGGCTGTGCGACGCATCCAAGGCCCCTCAACACGGCCCCACCCCGACCATCTAGACACTGTGCAGGTGCAGCACGCAGAAGCCCGGGTCTGTCTGTGGTGGGAGGACAAGGGTGGCAAGGTGCAGGGTCAGCGTGTTAAAATGCGCAGGGTCAGTGTGTTAAAATGTGACCAAAGACGCGAACCCCAGGCCAAGCCGCACCGCGCACAGGAGGCAGGATACGGTGTCTTGATGGCTGAGAGGCCAGCCTGCAGGGTGAGGGTGAACACAGAGTTGTTTCCCAGCTGGTGTAGTCGGTAGTTGTCGTACCGGAACTGCTGGATCAGCATCCGCCACCGTGCAGGGTCCAGGAGGTCCTGGAAGATAGAGGGCAGAGGGTGCTGGGGATGCTCCCAGGGAAGCTCCTGGGACAGCTTAAAAACGTGGGCCATGGTGGGGCAGGTGCCATCGGCCCACAGCCATCCCCCAATGACCCACACACTCTGCACTAAGGGTCAGCACAAAGCATAACTCCCTCAACTGTTGACTGAAACACACAGTGGGATGAGTGCTGACTTAACTCTGATTTCAACACGCTGCAGGATGAGTGCTGACTTAACTCTGATTTCATCACACTGCAGGATGAGTGCTGAACGCTATAGGGCCAGTGCTGACTTAACTCTCTGATTGCAACACACTGCAAGGCCAGTGCTGACTTAACTCTCTGATTTCAACATGATGTGGGACAAGCGCTGACTTAACTCTGATTTCAACACACCGTGGGATGAGTGATGACTTAACTCTCTGATTGTGACATGCTGCAAGGCCAGTGCTGATCTAACTATGATTTCAACACGCTGAGGGATGAGTGCTGACTTATCTCTGATGTCAACATGCTGTGGGGCAAGTGCTGACTTAACTCTCCAATTTCAACATGCTGCAGGATGAGTGCTGACTTAACTCTCTGATTTCAACATGCTGCGGGGCCAGGGCTGACTTAACTCTGCGATTTCAATACACCATGGGGCCAGTGCCAACTGTGTGGTTTCAGCACACTGTAGGGCCAGTGCTGACTTAACTCTGTGATTTCAACAAGCTGCGGGGCTGGTGCTGACTTAACTGCTGCGTACTGTGACAAAAATGGACTCACCGAGTTGGAAGGACAGCTCAGTGCAGAGAGCACCTCAGAGCATTAGGTGTAAAAACTCTTTACTTTAGAGAAATCATGTATGAAACGGAAAATAGCCAGTCCATGTTAGGTTAAAGAATCACAGAACAGAAAATTAAACCTCATTAATGTCTGTCCCTAAATAACCTCAGGTTTAGACTTGGAGAGACAGCGTGTGTGAGCACAGGAGAGAAAAACCTTTACATCAACCCAGAAACCCGCTCAGCCTCTAGCTTGGGGGGAGATGACCACACCTGGAGGGAGGGGAGGTGGTCATCAGGGGACGTCACCCGTCAGTCTCCATAAGCTTCTCAGTCTCAGTTTAGGGTAAATGCCACACTTAAATCCAACATTTTGAAAGGCTGCTTTTAATCTCATTTTTGTCTAAAAATCAAAGTCTACAACAGAGGAAGCCCACCGTCCAGAAGGTCCTCACTGAGAAGGAACAGCGCCTGGCAACTTCACTCCCCAGGACCGGTTGCCTCTGGGCCTCTGGCGGCTTCTGTCATTCTCTGAACAAAATGCTTCCTCCTGTTTCTTGCCTGACCCATGGCAACGGGGCCCATGTTCTTGCCACGAGACATGGTTTTGCCCCCTGAATCTGGCAACTAATGAGCCTTGGGGCTAGAACTGCCTGCCTCCCTCTTTACCGTACTGCAGGGCTGCGTCCGGCGAGTGGTGCACGCTCCACCTGGCCTAGGCCCAAAGTCTCAGCGCCCTGTATGTGTCAGCCTTTCTTGCGTTTCTAACAAAATCCTCTCTAGAGCAAGCGAGAGAAACAAGGTGCCAACTCACAATCTGGGAAGCTTAGACTCCACCCCTGAAGATCCTCTTGACCTAATGATGGTTTATTATGAGATGTCCCAAACGCCTGAGATCCAGGAGAATTCAGGCTGAGAAAGCTTCCAGCAGCTTTCAGAAGGCAGCAGGTCTAGGTCTGCCCAGGGCTTTGCAGTCCCTACAGGGTGGTGGGTGGGGGCTGCTGGGAAACACCCCCGCCTCTGACAGAGACCGGCGCCAGCTCAAAGAACAAACTGTAGACTCCGGGAGGTTTCATCCGCTTCCCCCTTTTCCAGGAACTGAAACTGTTCCCCAGTGTGATGAGCACATGGTGGGCACGGGGGTGAGTGCAGGAGTGAGCACACGGTGGGCACGGGGTGGTTGCAGGGGTGGGCACATGGGCATGGGGGTGGATACACGGGCACGGGGGTGGGTGCAGGGGTGGGCACATGGGCAGTG
>NC_045436.1:183355391-183391716 GCF_002776525.5 Piliocolobus tephrosceles
GGGGGTGGGTACACGGGCACGGGGGTGGGTGCAGGGGTGGGCACATGGGCATTGGGATGGGTGCAGGGGTGGGCACACGGTGGGCACAGGGGTGGGCATGGGGGTGGGCACAGGGGTGAGTGCAGGGGTGGGTACACAGTGGGCAGGGAGTGGGTGCAGGGGTGGGTACACGGTAGGCACGAGGGGTGGGTGCAGGAGTGAGCACACAGTGGGCACGGGGTGGGTGCAGGGGTGGGTACACAGTGGGCATGGGAGTAGGTGCAGGAGTGAGCACACGGGCATGTGAGTGGGTACAGGGGTGGGTACACAGTGGGCACAGAGGTGGGTGCAGGGGTGGGCACACAGTGGGGGCGGGGTGGGTGCAGGGGTGGGCACGGGTGCAGAGCGGAGCCACTCACCCGGGAGCAGCTGGCTGCTGGGTTGGGGCCATGTCTGAGCACAGGGTGTTGGTTAGTGATGGCAGAACCCCCACCCCTACCCCAGTGACCAAGGAGACTTGAAGGCTCCAATATTTACAGGTAAAATACAAGGCGTCAGCAAGAGGACCACGGAAACCACAGAAGATGGTGCAGCCTAACATCTGACTCGGGCTGCAGAGAAAGGAGAACCAGGGAAAGGGGCAAGGAAGCTGGGCCCCGGCTGAACATGCCAGGCTTAAAAGCTTCCTGAACCTTTCTCATGCAACTGTTTTTTTTGGAGACAGGGTCTCGCTCTGTCACCCAGGCTGGAGTGCAGTGGCACAATCTCGGCTCACTGCAGCCTCAACCTTCTGGGCTCAAGTGATCCTCCCACCTCAGCCTCCCGGGTAGCTGGACTATAGGCAGGCGCTACCATGCCCGGCTAATTTACAAAAAAATTTTTTTGTAGAGATGGGGTCTCACTATGTTACTCAGGCTGGTCTCAAACTCCTGGGCTCAAGCAATCCTCCCACCTCAGCCTCCCAAAGTGCTGGGATTCCAGGGGTGAGCCACCACACACAGCCCTGATTCAAAATTCTTATGAGCAAAATGGGAATCAAACAAGAAAAGCCTATCTTGGCAGGCTGGACAGGCTGTGTGGCTGGGACAGGGCCCTCACGTCCCGTCCCATGTATGGAAGCAGTTACAGACCAGAGACACACCCTGGATCCCCACCCCATCACGACACCGACCCCGGGGACGCAGGCCCTACCTTGTACGGGGAGATGTGCGTGTCGGGTGGGAAGGCCAGCATGCCCATGGCCTGGCGCACCTCGTCCAGCTGGCTCCCTTCTGCTTGGCTGAAGTGCTTTCTCGCGTGTCTAAAAAACAACATTTTGGCACATTTAAGTTTGCGTTTTTATTTTAATTCTTAGAGACAGGGTCTTACTCTGTCACCCAGGCTGGAGTGCAGTGGCACAGTCACAGCTCGCTGTAGCCTCGAACTCCCGGGCTCAGGCGATCCTCCCAAGAAGCTGAGACCGCAGATGTGCGGCACCACGCCCAGCTAATGTAAAAAACGTCTTATTAGAGACAGTCTTGCTGTGTTGCCCAGGCTGGTCTCCAACTCCTGGGCTCAAGCCATCTTCCTGCCCCAGCCTCCCAAAGTGCTGGGATTATAGGCATGACCCACTGTACCCGGCCTGCATTCGTAAGTTGAAAAATCTGAGCTAACAGCGTTTATGTCAGAGTCTAGGTACAAAGTAATCGCCTCACTCCAAGCCGACCTGCTGGGTGGGGCTGGGATGGCAGGAGGTGCAGCTCACCTGAGGCTGGAGCAGCAGCTACCAGACACTCCTTCCTCCAGGGACAGGGCACCCAAGCCACACACACAACCCACGGAAAACACCAGAACTGCAAATGGCACCTGCCCCTGAGGCCTCTCCAAAGCGATTCTGGTTTACAAGGAACCCAAACCTTAAGGACTCCCACTGCCCCTGGATGCTTGCCTCCGTGGCCCCCGTGCCCCCAGTGGACCAAGAACGTGTGGTCTTCTCGACTGCAGTCCTTGCTGTTCGGCAGCGATGCCCAGCACAAGCTTCCAAAGAACAGCCTCCCTCAGCCCACAGGCTGGACTCCCTGCAGATCTGGCCCAGCCCTCTCAGCCCTGAGCCTGCCACACACCACATGCAGCCACGATCTTTCCTGAGCCAACTCTGCGGGATGCACACAGGCCCGCTCCAGGCCAGAACCCCACTCCAGTCTGCGGCTGGACAACCAAGAAACCAAAGCAGAACACGACAGGTCCCTTTTGAGCTGATCAGAGAGCACCTGCTCACCCCAAGGGCCCCCATTCTCCTGCCCCCCCCCACACACACACAGGGTCACCGTCCCTCTGGCTGTCCTGAGGACCTGCACCCCCATGTCCCAACCCTCACATGGGTGCACCCCATGTCCTCAGCCCTCAGGGCCCCTCCCCCAAAGCGACCCCAATGCACAGAACCAGGGGCCTCAAGTCCCACGTGTGAGTCAGCCCTGTGCTGTCCAGAACAAGGCATGTACCCAGGAACACGGGGCTGAGGAGGTGCCGGGTGCTCACGGTGGCCTCGGAGAAGAGGCAGTGACTGGTAGAGACTGCAGTTAGTGCAGGAGGTGCCCCCGCAGCCCCTTGATGGATGGCACGGTGACCATGTGGTAGAGGCACCACCAGGGGAGCCTGGGGCAGCAGGGAGTGTGGGGTGCCCAGGCTTGGGACCCAGCCTGGGGAGTCTACACGGCTGACCCCGCAGGACATATGCAGGGACTGGGAGTCGGGGGTGAGTCCACACGGCCGACCCTGCAGGGTGCGTGTAGAGGGGCTGGGGACGGCCATCCGAGATTCCAGTGCCCGTGCATCCCCCTCATGGAGCATGGGTGGGGGGGGCGTGTCTGAGTCCAGGAGGAGCCCCACCCAACCCCCGCATTCCATCTCTGGAGACAAGTCACCCTTCGTTCTACGCCAAGACGTGCCCAGAACACGGCCCACCAGGGCTGTTTCATTCAACGGGTATCTCACCTCCTCCCAGAGCTGCTGAAGAGGGAATTTAATCTCTGTGGTTGACATCTATGAGATCTCATTTGCGTGACCTGGTTTACGCGTCTTATCTCACTATCAATCAAACCCCAGACGGACATCGTCCACCTGACAAGCTGCCTCGCCTCGCACCCCAGGTCCCTGATCCGCAAATCCTGACCCCAAGACAGAAACAGAAAACCTAACAGTGGCGGCTGGCTCTTCTGGGATCGTGTGATGTCAGCATTTGGCCCCAACACACAGAGAACCGCAGCCCAGATATGGGGTCCTCAGAGCAGATCTGGGGAGAACAGCATGGTGTGTATCCACAGGAAACAGGGGAAACAAAACTGTGACTTTTAACAGACTAAATGCAACCAACATAAGAAACACCAAGACATCAATTTTTCTTTGAAAATATAAACACACGGGCCAGGCACGGTGGCTCACGCCTGTAATCCCAGCACTTAGGGAGGCCAAGGCGGGCAGATCGCGATGTCAGGAGTTCGAAATCAGCCTGGTCAACACGGTGAAACCCTGTCTCTACTAAAAATACAAAAATTAGCTGGGCGTGGTGGCCTGTGCCTGTAGTCCCAGCTACTCGGGAGGCTGAGGCAGGAGAATCACTTGAACTCGGGAGGTGGAGGTTGCGATGAGCTGGGATTGTGCCAGGCAACAGAGCAAAACTCCATCTCAAAAAAAAAAAAAAAAAAAAACACACACACACACACAGAAAAAACACCCAGAAGACAAAATTCCTCAACTGTGCCTGGCCAGGCTGAGGCGTGGGTGTGCGACAGACGGCACGGAGCCGCTGACACAAAGCCCCCGAAGTGCAGACCAGGTCCCAGCCGCCTGGGGTCAGGGGTTCACTTACTCATTTACTAAAAATTGAAAACGTTAAACATTAATCACTAGCAGCTGTACTTTCGCATTTGGCAAACCCACAAATGCCCCAGGCAGGGCGAAGCTGCAGCCACCCCAGCCAATGAGGCCCCCTGCCCGGCCCAGCACGCTGGCTCCACAGACAAAACCCACCTCGCCTGCCCCAGTGGACCCAGAGGTTGGGCTGCTGGCCTCAAGCCCTGTAGATGGTGCCCCACGCCCCAGCTCCGTGTGGATCATGAGTTCAGTGGTGGACGGGAGTTCAGCTCCTGCGGGCTGGGGCCCTGGCAGCAGGTGAGAGAGCCCCGCCTGGAACCCTCAGCAGACGCGTGGCCAGGCTTCTCCGCCTTGCCTCTTGTCTAGCCTCAGCGACACATACCACCCTCTGCACTCCCAGCCAGACACCTGCACTCCCTCACCCCACAAAGGTCCTGCCGACGCCCCACCTGCCACCCCAGCCCAGCTCCCGTGTGCCTTGCGGGTGGCTCCAGGGCCACACTGAGCTGAGGCCGGACTTCCCTGACCAGGCCCTGGCACCTGGAGACCCACTCCCAAGACGGCCCCAGCAGAGGACGTAGCTCACACGGCGCCTGCCCCGAGCACTGGCGTGTTGTTTGCCAGGCCTGCCCCACTGGGTGCGGAGGCTTCAGTGCAGCACACGTCTGCGTGGGGGAGGAAGGACACGCACTTCCTGGGACCTGCCTGCTCCTCTGCAGCAGACGAGGCCACAGAGGGCACAGCGCTGAGCTCGGCTCCAGACATTACGAGGCGCACGCCCTGCGAGTCTCCAGGGCAGATTCTACCCAGAGTAGGGGGGACACAGGCAAACACACCCTACCCAGAGTGGGGAGAACACCGGCAAATAGACCTTCTATGCGGAGCGGGGGTAACACAGGCAAACAGACCCTTCGCGGAGCCAGCTGCCACCCAGATGGAGACACCTGTGACAGGAGGGGGTGCAGGGAGGGACTCCAGGATGGACATGTTTTGTTCTCAGACTCCTGGGCTGACAGTGGCCGGGGCCCTCAAGGAGACGGAGGCTGACTCGGGATGGAAGTAGGCTGCGGCCGGACAGAGGCCAGCGACACAGGCACCGAGGCTGCACGGAGGAGGCCAGAGCAGAGCAGGAGCCCCTCCTCCTGACAGGGCGCCCCTGGCCCTGTCCCCGGAATGCTCACATGCCGCTCTCCACTGGGCTGGGTCCTGAGACCCCCGCTTTAGCCCTCTCAGGCACAGAAGGGCAGTGAGCTCCCCGGCCGCAGGGCCTCGCTCACTTGTGCATGAAGACGAGGCCAGATCTGCCACCAGGCATCCAGGTTGGCATCAGGAGCCAGAGCAGGACCCCGGGCCTCTCCAGGGCCCACACAGGGGCAGGGACTCGCCGCGGTTCTGCCGTGCGTCGTGGGGACCACCCTCAGCACCTCATCACAAGACGCCCACTTCTCCGAATCGGCCCTCTGTGGAACACTCGGCCACCCAGCCCGCTGCAGGTGGATATGGAGTCGCGGCCGGGTTTCTGTGGGCAAGGACAGGCGGCCCCTCCTGGCCAAAACACACCTGCTGGGCACTCGCCTGGGAGCTGTGGGCGAGTAAGTCAAGCATCTCAAGCGTCACCGCGAGGCTTGGCTGCTCAGGAACTTCCACAGAAGTGAGTGAGATGACCCAGCACTCAAGGAGCAGCCCTGCCCTGAGACGGGGTGAGCACGACTGGCCGACACCGCCCAGGCCAGGCACCCACTGCTGCCTGATGATGCCCGCTCTGGAGAGCCAGTGGGAAGCCAGCGGACAGCCTCTCTTGCTTTGCAGACGCCGTGCACCCTAACTGGGCTGAGCCACAGTGACAGCCAGCATCCCCTCCTCAGGCCTGACTGCCAGGGCGCCGCTGGCCTCAGCCCACTGCACAGCACCCTTGCGTTGGAGACAGGCCAGGGAACCCAGAAGTGCCCTTGCCACACGCTGTCAACACTCCCCAACGACCCTGAGGGACATTCCCAAGCTCAGGGCACTTGGAGCTACCTGAGGACCACACGTCAGAGACACGCCCAAACTACGGAGGCTGGCAGCACTTTCCTGCGTGGAAAGGGGCTACCGGGAGTCGCGTGTTCTATGCGGATGGTTGGGACGTCAAAGTTGGTTCCCCTGGCAGCTATGGGGGTCTGGGTGCCCACCTGGGGCCACACTTTGGTGGGGGCCCTGTCAGGCTCCAGGCCTCACTCCCCAAGTCCCACTCAGGAACAGTGGGAGAAGCAGCCACCTGAGCAAGGCAGGGGTCAGACTCAAGACCCAGGGGACGTCCCGGGACCCAGACCATGATGGGGAGGGCTGGCAGGGCCGCAGCCGAACGTCCTGCCCTCCCTGGATTTGCCGCACGGCCGCGATGCCTACCTCACGGCGTCCAGTCTCTTATTCTGCCGGATGAGTTCAATGAACTCCTGGATTCTGAGGCTGAACTCCAGGCAGCTCTGAAGGCAAAGACAAGACGAGGCTTAGACAGCACATCCCACAGAGCCCGGGTGCCCGGGCCGCACCCACACGTCCACCAGCAGACCCCACAGCCAAAGCTCTGAAACCCTCTCTCACAGGCACCAGGAAGGCAGGGCTGAGGCTGAAGCTGCCACTTCAACCTGCAGCTGACTTTCCAGGGAGCACGGGTTCTGAACGTGAGTCCCGCCCCTGCTCCTGCAGCTGCGGTGGGGTGTGCAGCCACCCAGCATTTCAACTCGAAGGCTGGGGCACTCAGGGTGCTCCCGGGAGCACGGGCCTGGGAGACGCTGGGAGGGCAGAGCAGCAGGTGCGGCCACTGGACAAAGGCACCAACCCCTCTGCAAGGACAAAGCAGTTTCCTGGGTCCTGCCCTGATGCCACTGCTTCCTCCTTTACATCCCCACCGGGCCTCTGGGCCCATCTGTCCCGAGTGTAGACTGGGGCTGTTCTGGGAGAACGTGAGCAAGTCCTGTCCTGAGGCACTGATGCCCAGGGCGGGGAGGAGACAGTGACCACACATGGGGGTGCTGGGTGGTGCCTCACAGGAGCAAGAGGCAGAGAAGCAAGCTTGGAGCAGGCAGGACCCAGGGCAGCAGGGCAGGGAGCGCCTGTGCCGAGGTTATGGACGGGGGACTGCACAGACACCGGGTGAGAACACGGCCAGGAGAAGCCAGGGCCAGCGCCGAGGCCCCAGGCAGGTGGCACATGGAACGGAGGCCTGGCCCAGGGGACACCGAGGTCCTGGGTGGCTGCGAGGCCAAGGGGTGGCTCTCGTGAAGGGAGCGTGCTTCCAGGATGTGTGGAAGACGGAGAGAGGCCGGGTCGGGGCTGCTGGCTGACAGCAGCATGCCTCAGGCGGGGGCTGGGGAGGAAGCTCCTGCAGGACCAAGTCCCACATGTGTCTGCCTACGAGTCTCTCACGTGCAGCTAAGGGAAACCCACGGAAGCCCAACCCTCACTCTGAAATCTCAGCAACCTCAGTCCAATGTGGGCCGAGACTTGTGGCTGGAGTGGGAGCAGCGGCAACATTGACCAAAGTCATCCAAGACGAGACGCGGATTCCACAGAAGGGCCATGTCCGTCTAAACCGTAAGATCTTCCGTGTGGTTTCAGGACATTCTTGGGGCTTCACCCCGCAAACAGGATATAGGCGGGGGCACCACGGAGCAAGTCTTGGGCTGGGGCCCCATTTGTCACTCTGAGTTCATGTGGTCTGGATCTCAGGATGGCATGAACAGAAACTCTACGTGGCAAATGAATCCACCCCAGATCACTATATTGAAGTCGAAGCTCATCACTTCCATTTCCCAGAGCTTTTCCCACTGAGCTTTCTGAGGGGCCACCTGTGCTCCAGCCCACCCTGCCTGCCAGCCTTGCCGCCCCAACACACAGAGCACCCACAGCAGTGGCTCCGCGTGGGTGTGGGGAGGGGCTGCCCAGACCCCCGGGGGGCCAGCCAAGGCACCGAGAGCCACCTGCCTTCCAGGGTGGGGCTGCCCTGTGCCCTCGGCCCCTCACCGCCCTGTGTCCCTAGACAGACAGGTCAACAGGTTGTACGCAGAACTCACAGGTTTGCTCCAAACTGGGGCAGGAGGACTGTCTCTGACCCCAGCAGTGGCACAGGCTCTGGGTGGCGAGTGCCAGGCTTGGTACAAACCAGCCCAGAGGCACAAGGTCCCTGCAGGGTCCCCAGTCCCCACCCCACTAATCAGTAGACAGACTTTGGTCAGCACTCTACTCCCTTCAGAGCCAGCCCGGCCGGAGAGCAAGGGGAGGGCCAGCGGGAAAAGACAGAGGCTCCCCACCAGGGCCCACCTGCCTCCCAGGGGCTGCCTGATGGCTGCCATGTCTAGAGCAGGCGAGTGCTGGGGCTCTGTCTAAAGGCAGGAAGCAGCTGCCGAGGGAGTGCTCTAGAAGAGCAGGACTCTGAGCCCACTCTAGGTTACCGCTTCACACAGTGGACACCTCAAACCTGCTTTTCACTGACACCTTCTGCTCTAGTAGGTTACTTTCAATTGGTCCACTAACACGTAAGTGTGTCTATGTCGTGAAACTTAGGTATTCAGACCCAAATCTAAAACACCGAGTCTACACTGTCCCATACGGCATGGAGCACCAAGGCTGTATCCACCCTGAGACAGGCGCCCACACTGATGGCTCTGTGTGGCTTTCGCACAGACGTGCGGCACACAAATCACTGCTTCACGGGCTTCAGGGCCACTCGCCCACCCAGGCCTGTGAAACCCATTTCCCAGCCAGGTCAAACTTGGGCCTCAAGTTTCTTTTCCCATCGAGGCTCTCATGGCTGGTCCGAGGGACCCATGAGGGCACCGTCTGGCTCCTCCCTGTCTCCCCACATGCTCCCTGGCATGCGTGCACATGTGAGCAGACCACACAGACAGCCATGTACCCCACCTGGCTCAGTTGCATCTCATACTGGGCATGTTTTCGCGTCATTTGGAGTCTTCAGGGCTCATTTCTGGACGGCATCCAAACATGGATTCAGGCCCCATCCAGTCTCAATTTCATCCAACACCAGGCACGCTCAACCAATCTCAACTCACCCAACACCAGGCACGCTCATCCAATCTCAACTCATCCAACACCAGGCACGCTCATCCACCAGGCATCCAATCTCAATTTCACCCAACACCAGACACACTCATCTGCCAGGCATCCAATCTCAACTCATCCAACACCAATCTCAACTTTATCCAACACCAGGCATACTCATCCCCTAGGCACGCATTCAGGGCCCCAAGTCCTGGCCCTGCCTGTCCCCATAGCAGCTTCAGATAGGTCGTGTGCCTGCAGCAAGCCCCCAGTACCCTCCAGCAACACTGTCTGGTAGGTAACTAGGGCTTGCAGAAAATATCCTGGCAGCACCAAGAACCTATCTTCCCTCTGACGTCCACATGAAACGGCCCCGGCAGAGTTCCCACCGTGAGGCGTGTGCTGGCTCTGTGGGAGGGAATGTGGGGCTGGCACTGTGTGCTGGGGCCGTGGGTTACGTATCAATTCTGGCTTTCCTTTCAGGGTTTCCACACCAACATCCTCACTCTCTTAAGGGGAGCCATGGCCGCTCCGCTTTTTCACCCCGTCTTTGCGTTGTGCTTGTTTTGGTGGCTCTGAGTGGCAGTGTGTCACTCCTGGCTGGTAACTGTGTGCACCCTGCCAAACTCAGCCAGGGTGGGGTTAAAGCAGCGCTCAGTTTAGAAAACAGAAGAGTTTTGCCAATGGAGGCAGAGGTGTTAATATAAAACATTTCTGCAAGCCCCTAGGGTGACAATGCCTTTTAATAAGCAGGTTTAAATTCTGTCGTTTAACAGTTCATTTTTTAAGCCTCTTTTGGTCTCTAGAAAAGTGAGTACTTGGCCGGGCACAGTGGCTCATGCCTGTAATCCCAGCACTTTGGGAGGTTGAGGCAGGCGGATCACAAGGTCAGGAGATTGAGACCATCCTGGCCAAAGTGGGGAAATCCCATGTCTACTACAAATACAAGAATTGGCTGGGCATGGTGGCGCGTGCCTGTAATCCCAGCTACTCAGGAGGCCGAGGCAAGACAATCGCTTAAAGACGGAGGCAGACATTGCAGTGAGCCAAGATTGTGCCACTGCACTCCAGCCTGGCGACAAAGCAAGATTCCGTCTCAAAAAAAAAGAAAAAAAGAAAAGTGGGTATTCATTAACAGTATCACAGCCCAGAGCGCTGCAGCCTTGCAGATGGAGAATAGCTTTCCAACCAGCTTTTCTGTGTCTATAACTGACTGCAGGCAGCCCACGGAGCAGCCCCCATGGAGCAGGACTGATGTGTCTCCAGGTTCCAAGTCCAGCAACCCCAAACATGCTATGTGCACGTGGTCAGCCTCCCGTAACCGGTCCCTCTGAGCCTCATGCCAGGTGTATGCAAACTGCAATGCCAAATGAGGTGCACTTTTCTGGATTTTAGCCTAAAAGTGTAACACAACCACCAAACAAACTCCCAAACCCAACCCCCACCTTACAAACCAAAACCAAACTACTGTGAACCACCAGGCGAGGGGGTGCTGGCTGCAGGGCGGGTGGCGCGGCCTCGGCCCCGACCCACCCCACCCCAACCTGGGAGTCTGTGCACCTTCATCTTCCGCAGCCGGGACTTGTTGTCATGGCACCAGGCCAGGCAGGTGGCCGTCTCACGCCTCTCCAAGGACTCCTCCACCTCTTTGGCTGTCAGGAACATCTCAATATTCACTAGGTCCTTAGAAGAAGGAAGCAGCTCCTGGTCAGAATGTGCTGGCTCAAGGCCCCCACGCCACCCTCCCGCACCCCAGCCTCCACGAGGCAGGGCCCAGCACCAGCCCCCACTCGAGATGCATCTCCAGTCCACACTGTGAGTCAGCACTCACGGACTACTCGGGGCTGCTCTGAGATCCGAGGAACAGAATAGCCCCCAAGGACCAAAAGGTCAGACGCTCACGTGGACAGCAGCCACGGCCAGGCACGGGAGCCAGGCTGGCCTCGCCTGTCCCATGGAGAGGAGCTGCAGAGACACACACGCAGGCGGGGCCAGGCCACGTACCAGGCGGGGCCAGGCCACGTGCCAGGCGGCCTCATCTCCACTCCCCACAGCCCCCCAGCACATCTATAGCCCCTCCCTGGGTAGCCCCCTCATTTCAAAATCAACAGTAAGTGAATATCAACATGCTAAATAATACATAAACACATTATGGCTAGTATCACGGTAGTTACAACCAATGATTTACACATTAAAAAAAAAGAAACCCAAAGTAACCCAGGCTTAGCATCGAGGCTCTGTGAGTGGCCGGGCAAAGGGGGTGGGTGCTCAGTGCCCAGTAGTGAAAACCCATGGTCACCGGCTGAGGCAGGACAGCAGCCAGCCCGGGACTCCACCAGGTACCGCAAGGCTGGGGGTGAGCACTCACGTGGTCCTCAGCAGCAATGACTCCTGACTTTCCCCAGTGGGACCAAGGGCAGCACCTCCGCCTGCACACAGCCCAAGACCCAACGGCCTAGGGTGAGGCCACAGATCACCCCCTGGGTCCCACAGCCCCACGTCTGGACACCGGCCTCACAGACGCGTGGTTTTCTTGGATGATTTCCCGTTTCTGAAACCCCTCATAGCGTTGTTCTTGCATCTTTTCTTTGATGATTTCTCCTTTCTGAAACCCCTTCATCGCGTTTTCTTGCATGTTTGCTTTGATGATTTCTCTTTGCTGAAGCCCCTTCATGCAGGCGAATGTTGGGTCTCCCACAAAGTCTTGCTTTGTTTTGCAACTTAAAAAAATTTTTTTTTTTTTGGTGACGGGGTCTCGCTCTCTCGTCCAGACTGGATGGAATGCCATAGTGAGATCATGGCTCACTGTTGCCTCAAGTTCCTGGGCTCAAGTGATCATGCCACCTCAGCCTCCTGAGTAGCTGCGACTATAGGCACACACTATCACGGCCAGTTAATTTTTTATTTTTATAGAAATAGGGTCTTGCCACATTGCCCAGGCTGGTCCTGAACTCCTGCGCTCAAGTGATCCTCCCACCCTGGTCTCCCAACGGCCTTGTTTTGTAGTTTTGCTCTAAATTTCAGGAGGTGGCTCCTGGTCTGTCTCCTGCCTCATGTCCCATCCGCACAGCCTCAGGATCTGAACCCAGCTAGATCTCTCTCACTGAGGGTTTCTCCGATGTCCAGGTCTCTGGTCGTGAGTCACAGGAAAGATGTGCGGCCAGCTGGCAGCAGGCTTGTACGGCAACTGAAACTGGAAACCGTCTAAGTGAACTGGTTTTCTGTCTCACACAAAATGCTCATGCTGACTTTTGTTTTGAAACAGGGTGTTGTCCTGTTGCCCAGGCTGGAGTGCAGTGGTGAGATCTTGGCTCACTGCAGCCTCCACCTCCTGGGCTCAAGTGATCCTCGCACTGCAGCCTCCAGAGTAGCTGGGACCCCAGGTGCCTGCCATCACTCCCAGCTGATTTGAAAAAAATTTTGTAGAGAAGGGTTCTCACTTTGTTGCCCAGGCTGGTCTCAAACTCCTGGGCTCAAGGCAGCCTGGTGCTCTCTTGGGCGGCCTTCCCTCGACGGCAGCCTTCCTGTCCTGTTCCTCGGCGGCCTTCCCTCGGCGGCAGTTTCCTGTCCTGTTCCTCGGCGGCAGTTTCCTGTCCTGTTCCTCGGCAGCAGCCTTCCTGTCCTGTTCCTGGGCAGCCTTCCCTCGGCGGCAGCCTTCCTGTCCTGTTCCTCAGCGGCAGTTTCCTGTCCTGTTCCTGGGCGGCCTTCCCTGGGCAGCAGTTTCCTGTCTTGTCTCATTTGGGACCTTCCTCCCATCCAGAGCATGAGGGTACTTTCCTAAGTTTGTTATGTCTCCCATTTTGGTGCACGGGAATTTTGGTGCACAGGAATTTTGGTGCACAGGTATGAAACCAGGGGTCCCGTGTGGGAATTCCATGGCACCCCCTACAGAAAGTCCAGGTCTGACCAGTGTAGCAGGGGTTTACATTTCCACAGCCTGGCAGTTCCCCCTCGGCCACAGCAGCACCTTCCCCGGGGCCTCCTAGTGCTGTGGTCACCTGTGGTCAAAAGCGATTCCTCAGCTCAACGCCCTCCGGAGCATCTCAGTAGGAATAACTCCTTCCCCGCAACCCGGTCCTCGTGGGCTCTGCACACGCCCGCCTTCTTCCATACAGCAGCTCCAGGCCCTCTTTGGGACAGACACGCTCAGAGAGCCCCAACACCTCGAGTCTAGCCTGTCTCATCCTGCTGAGATCTACTCCAGCCGGCCTTAGAATCATCAGCCCTCCCACATCCACCCTGCTCTACGCACCTCTGTGGAACATGCAGCCCGTGCCCACCACAGGACCCCCTTCTTTCACCTCACGCCTCTCTCCCCCAACACAGCACAAGTTCCCTGGGGCCAGGGGCACCCACAGCTTATGCTTCAGCATCGCCAGATGTGCTTGGCCACACCCCGTAGGTTCCAAGGACAGTGTGCTGGACGTTTAGGAGAGGAGAGCCAGGTTATCTGTGAACACACTGAGGGGCCGCCCCAGGCAGCCAGGACACCTGGGCAGCACGGAGCGAGGGCCTGTGCATTGGGGGAAGCCAGGCACACGGGGCCAGGGAGGCAGGTGGGTGGGACAGGCATGTGGGACAGGGGCACTGGAGCTGACATGTGCTGGCCCCACTGTCAGTCACGTGAGCTTGGCAGGTGCAGGTGAGAATGCCCTTCCCTGGCACCCAGGTGGAGGAAACATGGCACCAGATGGGGGCCACAGGAGCCCAGTAGGCAGCGCGGCAGAGGCAACACAGACGACCTCGTCCAGCGACAAGAATGCTGGGTGCACACTGGAGCAGCTGCAAGTCATGATCTGGAGACCTCAGATACTTGACAAGACCGCAGGGCAGCCAGGGGCACCAGTCCTGGCCACCGCAGAGGACCAGTGCACTTTGCCATCTGGCAGATCCACTCACGGCACAGCTGTGACACGTCACATTCACGTTTGTGAACCGAGACGCCACACCCCAGGGGTGCCGAGAGCGACAGCATTGTGCAGGTCTGGGCAGGTGAGTGCCTCCAGGACACGAGGACTCACTCGCTCACCCTGCCCACTGGGCAGCTGCTCGCCACTCCCCTCCGGGAGGACAGGATGGACACTGCACACACACGAGCAGGGAGGCCGTGCAGCAGTGGGGAGAAGGCACGGGTGGGAGGGTGCCGCTCCACCCAGGGCAGCATCTGAGAGAAGCTGAACCAGGCTCGGGACAAATGCCGAGGCCAGGAGCCAGTGAGGGGGGAGCCAGGTGGGTCTCTGGGTGAGTCCGGAATGTGGGGTCTGCAGGTGAGTCTGGAGTGCGGGGGCCGGGGTGGGCCTGCAGGTGAGTCTGGAGTGTGAGGCCTGCGGATGAGTCTGGAGCGTGGGGCCGGGTGGGCCTGGGGGTGAGTCTGGAGTGCCGCAGGGCAGGGGAGCTGGGCAGGAGTGGGATGGGAGTGTGGGGGAGGCCGTGAGCCAGCAGGGCCTGCAGATGGCCGCATGGGGGCGTGAGTGTGGCCCCACGGGCACCTGAGGTCTTGGACTGCAAAATGTGAGGCCGCCTCCAAGGCTGGGAAGGGAGCCTTGTGTGGGGTGGAATGTGGCCAGGGCTGAGGTCCATCATGCCCCAGGTGGGAGCCACACACATGTGAGTGGGATTTGAGCCATGGAAAGAGAAGACCCCTGGTTAGGCGGAAGCAGGGAGGAGGTGGGCTGAGGAGCCGTGGCAGGGAGTGGCATGGGAGGGAGGCCTGTGGGGCCAGGTGCATGGCCGGGCACGGGGAGGCTGGGCTCGGGGCAAGCCATGGGGCACGCTCCTCTCGCACAAATGCTGCCTGAGAGGTTCTCAAGCGTTGTCATCTTAGTCAAATGGAACACGGATGCCACCTTAACCTGAGTCAGGTGAGGCCGTGCACCCACAGCGGGATCTGGACAGGGGCAAGGGCGACGGGCCCAAGTGCTGGTCTAGGAGGCGCCAACTGCCATGGGCCCCCACGGCGGTGGACAAATGCCCGATGGCGGAGGGGCTGCCCCAGTTAACCTGGCCCAAAGGTGCAGAAGAGTCTATCAAGGCAGCCGAGGGCAGAGGGCAGCACCATCCGGTGTCTGCTCAGCTGTAGCCGTGGACGGCAAGGGTGCCACATGTTGCTACAGCCAAACAGGGTGCCGCAGAAAACACGGAAAACGCACTCCGCCTGAGATAAAGGCAAAGCCCTCACAAGGCAGCAACGGAGCATGTGCCAGTGCGAAACCCAGGGTGCAGGTATCAGACGGGAAAATCCTAAGCAGGATGTGTGGAGACGCCACAGGGAAATGAGAAGAACCTGGAGAGCCGCTTAGACACTGACTTTCTGCCTTCAGAAGGCGAAGCCCCCGCTGCGTTTCCACAAAGGATCAGGGCCTCTCAGCTAGGGAGGAGGCCCTCACCACAGTGCAGACACACACGGGGCCGGGGAGAAACGTGCACACGGGGGAGGGGGACACGCACACGGGGGAGGGGGACACGCACACGGGGGGGGGGGACACGCACACGGGGGGGGGGGGCACGCCCCCCGGGGGGGGGGGAACACACGCACACGGGCACCCACCTCGATGCCGCTCTGGCGCGCCAGCTTGACGGCCGTGCTGTAGTAGCCGCAGCGCAGCAGGTGCTCCACCATCATGCGGTCCATGCGCTTCCTCTTCCACACGCTGGCCGCCGCGGGCTGGTCGCTGCTGTGCTCTTTGAGGTGCTCGATCCGGCGCTTGCACAGCTTGGCGCTCTCGTCCTCGGCCTGGATGGACTCCACCGCCTGAGCCACGCACCACAGAGACCCGGTCAGGACAGGGATGCCCTGCAGCCCCGCGCCACGGGAGGCCAGGCTGCCCCAAGCCACAACACTCACAAGGAGAAAAGCGGGGATCGCGGGACAGGGAAAAACCACGCTCTACCGAGTCCGCCAGGCAGGTGTGCCTGGCCCAAGAGCTGCAGACGGAGACAGTGAAAAATCCACCCCCTGGATCTGCAGCTTCTCTCTCTTAGTTCTGGCTTTATATTAACGCACCCTGAAGCCATGTTGCCAGATGCATGCCAACTTTAAATTTGCTATGCCTTTCTGGTTAAACCGTTTATCGTTACAAGGTGACCTTAACAAATCTTTCGCAATGCTTTTTTTCTTAAAGTCAATTTTGTTAAAAATGAATCGAGCTAGAGAGAAACGTTCCAGGCCTATGCTGCCCAACACAGCTGCCACCAGCCCACGTGGCTGCCACACACTGAAGGGCAGTGGTGCAACTGAGGAACTGAATTCTACATTACAGTTTAACAGCACGCACGGCAACAGACTACAGGACAGATCCAGGACTCGGGCTGACTTCTTTCAGCACATTCCACGAATCTCGGCTTCCAACTGCTGTGCAGAAATCAGCTGTCCTGCTGTTTGTTGCCCCTTTGGAAGTGATCTTTTGCCCTTAGTTGATTTTCAAATATTTCTTTGTCTGTTTTCTTTGATTCCACCATGTCAGTTTATTTTCACTTACCCTGTGTAGGATTCTGACCTGGTGGTACTCATCAGCTCTGAAGCCTTGCTCACTCTCCCGGCACCACCTCTGTCCCCGCCCACTCGTGGGCTCTGGTGAAACACACCGCAGGTTTCTGCTCTATTCTGTGCTTTACTCTCGCAGCCACTTTGATTTTTCGATCTCTGTGTTCCATTCTAGATCATTACTTCAGACCCACCCTCCAGTTCACTAATTCCGTCTTTAGCTTTGTCTGTTAACTGTTAAACTGTTATAGGCAAACGTTGAGTTTTTCACTTTTGTTATTATATTTCCCATTTATTGAAGTTTTAATTCCTTTTAAACTCTAAATCTCTCCCTCTTTTTTTTCTTAAGAGACAGAGTCTCTGCGCAGGCTGAAGTGCAGTGGTGCCATCTCAGCTCACTGCAACCTCCAGCTCCTGCGTTCAAGCGATTCTCCCACCTCAGCCTCCCGAGTAGCTGGGACCACAGGCGCACACCATGCCTAGCTAATTTTTCTGTATTTTAATAGAGACGGGGTTTCGTCGTGTTGGCCAGGCTGGTCTTGAACTCCTGACCTCGTGATCCACCTGCCTCGGCCTCCCAAAGTGCTGGGATTACAGGTACCAGCCACTGTGCCTGACCAATCACTTTTTTTTTTTTAAGACAGTGTCTCGCTCTGCTGCCCAGGCTGGAGTACAGTGACACAATCTCTGCTCGCTGCAGCCTCGACCTCCTGGGCTCGAGCAATTCTCCTGCCTCAGCCTCGCAAGTAGCTGAGACTACAAGTGTGTGCCACCACGCCTGGCTAATATTTTTTGTACAGATGGGGTTTCGCCATGTTGCCTGGGCTGGTCTCAAACTCCTGGGCTCAAGCAATCTACCTGCCTCACCCTTCCACAGTGAGCCACAGTGTCCAGCCTTAAATCACTTTTTATACTTTCTGTTCCCTGCAGAGATTTTCAAACTCTTTTAAGATAGGGTCTCACTATCGCCCAGCTAGAGAGTGCAGTGGCACGATCATGGCTCACTGCAGCCTTGACCTCCTGGGCTCAAGCAATCCTTCTGCCTCAGCCTCCTGAGTAACTGCTGGGGCTACAGGAGGTCACCAGTACCCTTGGCTATTTTTTTTATGTTTTGTGGAGATGGGGTCTCCCTATGTTGCCCAGGCTGGTCTCAAACTCCTGGGCTCAAGTGATTCTGCTGCCTCAGCTTTCCACAGTGCTTTCCAGGTATGAGCCACCACGTCCAGCCTATTTCTGTTCTTTAAGCACAGTAAGGTGTGGCACCTGGCAGCCCCCACACCTGCAGTCCGTGCAGCCCTCTCTGTCTACTGTCTGCTGGGTCTCCAATCCACCGTGGTGTCTTGAGACAGGGTATCATTGGCGCCCAGGCTGTCCCTGTGCTGCATGTTGTACTTGAAAACTCAGAATCTAAGAATCATCGGCCGGGCGCGGTGGCTCAAGCCTGTAATCCCAGCACTTTGGGAGGCCAAGATGGGCGGATCACAAGGTCAGGAGATCGAGACCATCCTGGCTAACACGGTGAAACCCCGTCTCTAGTAAAAATACAAAAAACTAGCCGGGCAAGGTGGCGGGCGCCTGTAGTCCCAGCTACTCCGGAGGCTGAGGCAGGAGAACGGCATAAACCCGGGAGGCGAAACTGTGAGCTGAGATCCGGCCACTGCACTCCAGCCGGGGTGACAGAGCAAGACTCCGTCTCATAAAAAAAAAAAAAAAAAAAAAAAAAAAAAAAGAATCATCGTATGCCCATATTGAAGGTATTCTCCCCATGAAAGAATCTGAATTGACTCTACCCGGAGCTGGAAGGCACCACCAGACTCCAGCCGGGACCACCTCACTGGAGTGAAGGCTAAGGGTCTCCGATCACCCCAGTCCTCTGAACCTAGGCTGCAACACCGTGTCAATGCCAGTCCACTGCTGGTACACCCCACCCTGAGCTGTAATACTGTGGGGTCCCAGCTTCTCTCCACTGGGCCCCACTTTCCATGGCCTGAGTCATCGGTCCTTACCTCCATCTGGCCTGGCCAACACTCTGGGGGCGACAGCAGTCTCTTGCCACTCATCTCTGACTCCCTGCCCGCCGGTTCTGGCCTTTCTGTTTCATATTCTAGTGCGATGTTTCAAGATATCTTATCCCACTTTCTGGGTGTCTTCAGGGGGCCAGATTAGTCCCAATGCCGCTGTCCACCAATCCCAGTGACAAGGAACTCCACAGTCTCCTTGGAGGTGAAATTCCATCTAAAAATAATCAATCAGGCCGGGCGCGGTGACTCACGCCTGTAATCCCAGCTTTGGGAGGCCGAGGCAGGTGGATCACCTGAGACCAGGAGTTCGAGACCAGCCTGGCCAACACGGTGAAACCCCATCTCTACTAAAAATACAAAAATTAGCCAGGCATGGTGGCACGCACCTGTAATCCCAGCTCCCCGTGAGGCTGAGGCAGGAGAATGGCGTGAACCCAGGACGTGGAGGCTGCAGTGAGCCGAGATTGTACCACTGAACTCCAGCCTGAGTGACAGAGCGAGACTCTATCTCAAAAAAAAAAAAAAAAAAAAAATCAATCAACCTGCTGTACATCCTGGCCTCCCTGTGGCCTGGGCTCTGGACACTCCTGGAACGAGACAATACGGTCCCTACAGGAACAGGAAGCTGGCCTGCTCAGCCGACAGTGGCCCCAGAAGGCAAGCAGCAGGGAAGAGGGCCCCCAACCACACCTCCCGCGTTCCCACCATAGCAGCTTGCCCGTCTTAGGCCTCATTTTCAAGACAAAAGGGGTGTCCGTGCCCCCGGCCAAAGAGGGACCGCCGGGCGGGACCAACCTTCCTCTTGAGGACGCTGAGCTTCTCCACCACGCCGTCCAGCAGGCTGACCACGGAGTCCACGGCGGGGCAGCCGCTCAGTGTCTTCTCCAGCTCGGCCACCACCATGGTGACGTGGCTGGTCTCCCGGTCAATGTTCTTCTGAGCGGCGCGAAAGCGTTTGTTCAGCGTCTCGTAGGGCACCTAGAGAGAAAGGAGGATGGTGAGGAACCGCTCCCCTGGTGTGAGCCCCACCAGCCCCGCACCCAGGACACACCACGTCTCCTCATGGCACTTGTAGAGGCAGAAGTCTCAGGAGGTTCGTGGTCTCAAAGGATCTACTCTAAACCTCAACCAAGACCCACAAAAGCCCTGGTGAGCAGAGAGCCACTCCACATCCCTGGATGAGAAGCAACCCCAATTTTTGCCAAAAACATTGTAAGTGTATGTAGGCAAAATAATTCCAAAGTTCATCCAGAATAATTAACAGTCCAAGAAATTTCCAAACAGGAGAGGAGTGACCAGGGCGTGAGGCCATCATACGGTAAAACACAGGATTGGCCGGTGATCAGCTAGGCTGGTGCGGCTGCAGGCGCCACCACATGAGGCCGGGCTGGGCAGGGACAAGGGTGCACGGGGTGTGGGCTCCACATGGGTTGGGGTTGGGCACAGCAAGCCTCAAACACGCAGGTGAAGCCACAGTGCACAACTCACACCCTCCTGCACAAGAGCATTTGCCTTCCCACTCATAAAAATCATCCATTCCCTATGGAAAATAAGTTTATCAAGGAGAATCTTAACATCATCGTTAGTTTTCTGTCCCTCTGGAGAGAAGCGCTGCTGAGTTCTCTGCCCGTTCCCTGTGCTCTACGGTTTGAAAGCAGCATGAATGACAGAATCACGCCCCAGCGCTCCCCAGCTGCCGTGGCCGGGCTCTGGCAGGAAACACTGTCCGTGGTCCTAGCTGCGCTGGCAGCCAGCAGCTCACCGCAGAGCGCGTCAGCAACACATCCATGCTGCTGCCCGGGAGCACTGAGCCCAACTCTGCCGTCACAGCTGTGCTGGAACAAGCGCTCCACCTCTGCCGCATCTCCAGCTGTGCCCAACCATGGGGGACAGACTCTCGGGCACTGCCTGCTCCCCCGGCCCCGGGCGGGCCTCGACCTCGTGTCAGCCACTGTGCTTAGCTGTGAGATCACGTGAGGAAGGCAGGGCTGCAGTGAGGGAGACCTGGACGCAGCTCAGCACTTGGGCTTCCCAGGACTGGGACAGCCAGGGCAACAGAGACTGGACTGGCCTCAGCCAAGGAAGGAGTCACACAGCAGGGTTCTTCCCCCGACTTTCCCCCAAAAGCAGGGGCAGGAGGCGGGTGGCAAGGCCAGCTCTGAGCCATTCCCCCCGGCTGCCACTCGCCACTCAGCCTGGCCCCAGCTGCCCTCCACTCAGACATCCCCCAGGGCCAACGTGGACCCACCACAGGTGACAGTGTGCACACACTCTCGTTCACACCAGACAGCCACACAGGAGGGCATGCAAATGGCAGCCAGCATCACCGTCTGCTACCGAGCAGGACTCACACTTACTGGTGAGCAAATGAGTCTTAGGATGTTGAGAAGGCAGGCAGGGAAGCTGTCAAGGTACAACACGTTTAACCAACTCACAGAGCAGTGACAACAGGAGACGGACTTGAAGCCAGGCACCGTGTGTGGCATCCGGAACCAAGCTTGCTGGTGCCACGCGGCCTGGGGTCCCATCACCCACACTGGCCACCTTCAAGATTTCTCCCAAGGATTTGGCACCGCTTAGGAAAGATGGGAGAAATTATTTTTCTCTGCTCTACATCCAGTGATGGGAAGTCACAGCAGACAGCACTTCAGCTCTCCATAAATACCTGACCAGTGCAAGCAAGCTCAACCAGACCCACTAGGGAAGGCCCCAAAGGCCCCCGAGGCCCTGACACCACAGCTGGACACCGGCCCGCGCCGCGCGACTCTCCCACTGGAGACCGTATCTGAGCGTGTCCTGCCACGAGGCGGAATTTCTAAAGGACGCAAAGCACACTCAGTCTTCGCTCTGCCATGCCGGGGTCTCACACGAGCAGGACAGAAAGTCTTTGCCATTAGACGGATAGACAAAGAGGCACAACCACCCTCGCTCGCACGGAGGAACCCACGCAGCATCCACACACCAGCACATTCCAGAATGCCACCAGGAAAGGAAAGGCCTCTCTGGACGTCCCTCAGCTGCATTCAAGTTCCACGCGGGAACAGGGCCTTTCTGGACTGTCCAATCCCTGGCGGGCCATCCCCCTCACCGCGGTGCTTACGCTGCTCAGGCACAGGGCAGAGCTCCGGGCAGCTGATGTGCTGCGGGCAGGAACTCCCAGCGCAAGGCGAAGAGGCCCTGCCCAGAACTCACCACGCTTACGCAGGACGCGAGCATGAAGGAAGCCCAGGAGGGGCTCACCGGGGCCACGGTGTCTTCCCAACTGGAAAGACCCCACCTCCCTGCCAGCGGCTCTCAGGGTCCACGTCCAGCCGCTTACTCCTCAGGCCTCCCACGCCTCTGCGCACGCTCCTCCTCCTGCTCCTCCTCCAGCGCCGGCCTGGGGCTATCCAATCTGCGTTCAGGGGATGAGCGCCGCAGACCCTCTCACTCCAGCGGGGCAGCTGCTGACCACGCCCCCCAGAGACGCCAAGCTAGCCCCGGAAAGCAGCGCCTCCTCTTCCGGGGACCCAGCACGTGACTCCCGGCCCTAAAAGCTCCCCTACACTGGCCTGGGCTGGCTGGTTAGCAACACCCCCTTCACAGGCTCCTTAAAGGGCATTTGGTGACCGAGTGGAATTTCAGAAATGCTGAAGACTCTAACTCGAGCCAAATTATCACTCAAGAATGAGGACAAACTGAAGTTACTTTCAGATATGCAAGGGCTGAAAGCTGAACACACACAAACCTTTCTGGGAGAAAAACTACTCAGAAATATTGCTTAGTGACCAAACACAACAAATCCATGGAGAAAGACAACGTAAGACACAAGAAACAGCACTGCAGAGAGGGGCCAGCAGAAAATACAGCTCACCCAAATGAGGACGGGCAACCTAACAGACTGTATCACAAGAAGAACTGTGAAAAGGGGCAAAGCATTAAAAATAGATTCCTAATAGCACAGGCAACGGAAAGAGACAAATGGGACTACATCAAACTTAAAAACTGCAGAGCAGGAAAAACCAATAGAGTAAAAAATGGGAAAAAATAGCTGCAATCCAGGATCTGCATATGAAGCTACTATCCAGAATGCACTTTAAAAACTCCCACACCTCCACAACCAAAGGAAATCTTCAATTTTAAACGGGTGAAGGACTTAAGACACTTCTACAGAGAAGATAAACCAATGGCCAAGCGGTACATGACAAGATGCTCCACACGACCAACCACTTGGCAGATGCAAGTGCAAACGTGAGGCATCACCTCGTGCCTGCTAGGACGGCGATTGCTAAACACCGAAAGCTACGCCACGGCAGGAAGCGGAGCAGCGGGACCCGCGTGCGGGGCCAGGGAACGTGCCCGGCGCAGTGTGGAGAGCAGAGGCAATTCCTCAGAACGTTAGGCACTAGGCTCCTGAGTCCCCAGCAGGCCACGAGAACTGAAGGCAGGGTCCCAGGAGGTATCTGCACAGCTGTGTTCATGGCAGCCACGAGGCAGAAGCAACCCAAATGTCCATCACCAGGGGAATGAAGGAAGAAAACGTAGCAGTCACACGCCACGTAACGACATTTCGGTCAACAACAGACTGTACAGGTGATGGTGGTCGCATTGAGATTAGGTCACTGCATTCTCACTGCACCTTTTCTATGTTTCGATATGTACGATGCAAACCACCACCGTGGAACAGCCGCCTGCAGTATTCAGCACAGCGACATGCTGTACAGGTTTGCAGCCCAGGAGCCACAGGCTGTACCACGGTGCGAGCAGGCAGCAGCCACACCGTCTGGGCTCCTGTGAATTAGTTCGTTCTGTGATGTTCGCACAGTGAAGTCGCCTAACGATGCATTTCTCAGAGCTTTTCCATGTAAGTGACACATGACTGTATCTGCACATGTAGCGGTTCCTTTCAGGCATCAACTTGATTGGACTAGGGATACCTAGAGAACCGTGAAGCATTACTTCTGGGTGCCCCGGTGGGGGGTTTCCAGAGGAGACTGGTGGATGAGTGGGAAGATGCCCTCCAGGTGAGTGGCACCACCCAGCCCGCTGGGGCCCAGACAGAACGAGAAAGGAAGAGGATAAGCAATTTCCTCTCCCTCCTGGAGCTGGGACCCTGCCCTTTGGCATCAGAACTCCAGGGTCTCTGGCCTTTGGACATTGGGACTTGCACCAGCATCCCCCAGGGTTCTCAGGCCTTTGGCTCTGGAATGAGCCATGCACCAGCTTCCCAGGGTCTCCGGGGTGCAAGTCTGCTGAGGGGCTCAGCCTCTGTAATCACATGAGCCAATTCCCCAACAAATCCCCTCATCTACGAATATACAGTATGAATTCTGTCTCCCTGGGGAAAACTAACACAACACACAGTGGAATAGTATTCAGCCTTTTAAAAGAAGGCAATCCTCTCACACGCTGTAACATGGATGAATCTTGAGGACATTCTGCTAAGTGAAAAAAGTCAACCATGAAAAGACAAATCTGCACGACTCTGCTTGTGTGAGGTATCTCACATAGTCCGACTCTTAGACACAGAAAGCAGAATAGTGGATGCCAGGGGCTGGGGTGGGGAGGAGGTAGTTTTGTTCAATGGCTATGGAGTTTCCAGTTTGCAAGATGAGAGGGTCCTAGTGATACAGATGGTATGACTGTACTGTGTGCTTATGGTACAGTGTCTACACTATAAATGGATAAAGTGGTTGCTGTATAAAATGGTTGATGGCAAATTTTATATATATGTAACATTAATAATATCTTAAATTTTAAAATGTTAAAAAAATTCTAATGAATTTTGATAAATGGCACCTGATTGCAAGATTTCTTATAAAGCTAGAGTGGTCAAGCCAGTACAGCACTGGTCTAGGAACGGATACAGGGGTCAATGCAGGTGGGGAACCCAGAAGAGGACCCACAGGCAGGGTCCATTTACATCCAGCCAAGGGGCCAAGGCTACTGAGGGGAAGGACAGTCTCTGCAACAGCCAGGACAAGGAAGGGATGGCCCTCAACCCCAACCTCACATCCCCACGACAAGTGCGTCCGTATACATCACGGACCTAAACATAAAAGCTCAAACTGTGAAACTCCTTAGAGGGAAACATGGGAGAAAATCTTCGCATCCTTGAGACAAGCAGCGGTTTCTTAGAAGGATACAAAACGCACCAACTGTAAAAGAAAAATCCATCCTCTGAACCTTATCAAAACTAAAACTTCTCCTCTTCAGAAAACAATGTAGAAAATAAGAACATGAGCCATAGACTGGGAGAAGGCCTTCATAGCACACCTGACAAAGGGCTTCCATCTGAAATACAGCCAACGCCTGCAGCCTCAGTATTAGGACAAGCAAGCTCCCCCGACCCTTTTTTTTTTTTTTTTTTTTTGAGACAGAGTCTCACTCCATCACCCAGGCTGGAGAGCAATGACGCAATCTCGGCTCACTGCAACCTCCGCCTCCCGGGTTCAAGCGATTGTCCTGCCTCAGCCTCCCGAGTAGCTAGGACTACAGGCGCCCGCCACCTCACCCAGTTAGCAATCCCATTTTTTTAATTGGGAAAAGGTTTGAACAGGAACATCGCAAAAAAGTTCTACGAAGGGCAGGTAATCTCTAGGAAGACGTGTAACACCATGAGTCGTCAGGGAAATGCCAGTCAGACCACAGCGGAAGGCATGGTGAGGAATGTTACGGGTCCATGTGACGCTGCCAGGTTCCCCAACAAACATTTGGCCAAGTATTATTCTGGGTGTGTCTGTGAGAGCATTCTGGGATGGGATTAAAATGTGAATGGATAGACAGAGGAAAGCCCACAGCCTTCCCGTTGGGGAGGGGCCTGCCCCATCTGCTGAGGACCTGAAGGGAAGGGCCAGGCTGGGTAAGAAGGAACTCCTCCTGTGGGCAGGGCATGGTCTTTTCTGGCCTTTGCACTTGGACTAAACCCTGGCTCTTCCTGAATCTCCCGCCCGCCTGACAGCTTCCGGGTTAAAACTGTTACTGTCGGCCCTCTTGGTCCTCAGGCCATGAGACTCAGACTGGAACTACACTTCAGCTCTCCTGGGTCTCCAGCTTGGGACTTAGCCTCGGTAACTGCACCAGCCAATTCTTTGTGATACATCGCCTTACGTGCACGCATGTGCACACACACGCACCCACACACACATGCACCCACACACACGCGCACACACCCACACACACCCACACCCCCACACGCACGCGCACGCACCCACACATGTGCGCACACACCCACATGCGTGCGCACCCACACGCACGCGCGCACACACACCCACGCACACACACACACAGGCGCCACTGGCTGTTTCTCTGGAGAACCCTGGCACCCAGAAGAACAGTTCCAAGTCAAGAGACTTCCACCACATGCTGTGGAGCCAGGATACCTGGACTCTTGCTGGCCGCCGTTCTAATGATCCTTCTGGAAAAAGCACTTAGTTCTTTAAAAGGTAAAGACACCTACCAGATGACTCAGCCATTCCACTCCCAAGAAATAGAATATCCACATACAGGTGCAGGAATGCTTGTTCACCACAGTTCCAAATGTCCATTGACCAGGACACCACATTAAACAAACCGTGGTGTGCCCACACAGAAGAGTCCTCCAGCAATCAGAGGGAGGGCCGTGCCACCTGGAAGCAGCTGGGCACAGCACACGTGGGCTCACTCACAAGGCACCCTAACCAGGGCCGGGCTCACCTACTGCAGCAGCTCTCCACAGGGACAACGTGCTCCCCAGAGGACATCTAGACCTTTTTGATTTGCCACAATTGGAGCATGGCTGTGAACTGGACAAACCACAAGAGGAAATTAACTGGAACAAAGAAAACCTTATCGATCCACCGAAAGAAATGAAAAACCAAAGACAAAAGTATAGGAAACAGAAAGCAAAATCAGACGGTGAAGAGGAGTCCACAGTATTAGTAATAGTCATAAATCTGGACGGCTACGGAAAGACAGAAATATCAGTACAAGTTTTTTGTTTTTAAAACATCTCTCAGAAGCCGAAGCAGATTAAAAAAAGGATAAAGCCACAAAGCAGTACCATTCAATAAGTACAACGTGAGCCACATTTGTATAGTTTCATATTTTCTAGTAGCCATAGTACAAAGAAACACATGAAATGTATTTTAATATATTTTATTTAACCCAATTCATCCCAAATACGTTCATTTAAACAATATAAATAATTATCAGGGGCCAGGCGTGGTGGCTCACACCTGTAATCCCAGCACTTTGGGAGGCCAACGCAGGCGGATCACGAGCTCAGGAGAACGAGACCATCCTGGCCAACATGATGAACCCCGTCTCTACTAAAAACACAAAAAAAATTAGCTGGGCGTGATGGCGGGCACCTGTGGTCCCAGCTACACGGGAGGCTGAGGCAGGAGAATGGCGTGAACCTGGGAGGCGGAGCTTGCAGTAAGTGGAGACCACGCCACTACACTCCAGCCTGGGCAACAGTGCGAGACTCTGTCTCAAATAAATAAATAAATAAAACAATTTGAGGGCGAAGCACGGTGACTCATATCTGGAATCCCTATGCTTTGGGAGGCCAAGGTGGGAGGACTGCTTGAGGCCAGGAGCTGGAGACCAGCCTGGGCAACGTAGACACCCCCGTCTCTACAAAAAATATACAAAATAAAACAATAATAAATAATCATTAGATATTTTACATTCTTTACCCTCTTGGTACTAAATCTTGGAAAGCCAGGGTGTGTTTTACATTGAGAGCACACGACAATTTGGACCAACATCATCTCAAGTACTCGACAGCCACACGGGACTCCCAGAAGACACACCGGTGAGGTTAAGGAAACTGGAGCCACACTACCAACAGGGGGAGGAGGGTGTGTGGGGTTTGACAGGAGCTACAGAACCTGGGCCTCACCCTTTGACCCAGGTATTCTACTTCTATGGACCAAGACTAAAAACTCCCCACTCCTATGTGCAGAGCTACACACCATGGACCCCCTGCCCTGCCGGAACCCCCCCCCCACCCCGCCGTCAGAGCCCCCTGCCCTGCCAGCATGGTGCAAGCATGCTCTTCAGTTGTCTATTAAGCTGAATCATACAAAAAATCCCAATGTCATTTTTAATTTTACCAATTTTTACTGACAGAATTCACAGGCCATACAATTCACCCTTTTAATGTGTACAATTTAGTAGTTTTTAGAATAAGCACAAGGTTGTACAAATCACTCCTTACTTCCAGAAGATTCATCACTCCAAAAAAGGAACCCACTGTAGTCCCCTCAGACCCAGGCAATCAACCACCAACCGATTCCATATAAATGGAATCTCACGGGACGTGGACTTTCGTATCTGGCTTTTCTCACTTAGCATGTTTACCAGGTTCACCTGTGATGTGGCATGCAGCGACACCATTCTTCTTCATGGCGGTCTTCCAGGGTATTCATATACCTATTTGTTTAGGTATTCACAAATGATGGACCTTTGGCTGCTATCGAGAAGGAGATGGCATTCTTTGTTTTTTTTTTTTGAGACGGAGTCTCACTGTCGCCCAGGCTGCAGTGCAGTAGCGTGATCTCAGCTCACTACAACCTCTGCCTCCCAGGTTTAAGCGATCCTCCTGCCTCAGCCTCCCGAGTAGCTGGGACTACAGGTACATGCCACCACACCCGGCCAATTTTTTATTTTTTTTTGTATTTTTAGTAGAGATGGTGTTTCACCAATGTTGACCAGGATGGTCTCAATCTCCTGACCTCATGATTCACCCACCCCGGCCTCCCAAAGTGCTGGAATTACAGGCATGAGCCACCACACCCGGCCCAAGGATGACATTCCTAAGAGTTTCTACTGCTCTTGGGGATAAGCTGAGGAGAGGAACTGCCAGGTCCTATGGTAACTCTGTGTCACCTGAAGAACGGCCAGGTTGTTTTCCGAGGTGGCTACGTTTGAGGATTTCAGTTCCCCACAATCACACCCAACAACTCACCATTGATCTTCCTACAGCCCTTCTGGTGGGGTATGAAGCAACACCTCACTGTGGTTTTAGTTTGTATTTCCCCAAGGATTAATGATGTGCTTAGAGGTCATTTGTATATCTTTGCAGAAGTTTGCTAAAATTGTGTGCTCATTTAAAAAATGTTTTCTTGGCTGGGCACAGTGGCTCATGCCTGTGATCCCAGAACTTTGGGAGGCCGGGGTGGGGGATCACGAAGTCAGGAGATCAAGACCATCCTGGCTAACATGGTGAAACCCTGTCTCTACTAAAAATACAAAAAAATTAGCCAGGCGTGGTGGCGGGCACCTGTAGTATCAGCTACTCAGGAGGCTGAGGCAAGAGAATGGGGTGAACCCGGGAGGTGGAGCTTGCAGTGAGCCGAGATGGCGCCACTGCACTCCAGCCTGGGTGACAGAGCAAGACTCCGCCTCAAAAAAAAAAAAAGTTTTCTTTTGCCTTTGTATTAATGAACTAGAAGAGTTCCTAACCTATTCTCCATACTAAACCCTTAACAGATGTATGACTGGCAAAGATTTTCTCCCTGTTCTGAGCAGCTGTCTTAGTCAGCTTGGGCTGCTGTAACAAATACCACAGACTGGGCGACTGAAACAGCAAACACTGATTTCTCACAGTTGTGAGGGCTGCATGTCTGACCTCAAGGTGCCAGCACGGTGGGGTTCCTGGTGACGACCTTCTTCCTGGTGATGTCCTCACGTGGTCCTTCCCAGGTATGTGCATGCTGAGAGCGCCCTGTTCTCTCCATCTTCCTATGAGGACACTAATCTCAGCACTGGGTCTCTATCCTTGTGACCACCTTCAAACCCAATTACCTCCCAAAGGCCATACCTCCAAATACCACCCCATGGCAGGTTAGGGTCTAAGCACATGGAGCTGGAGGGACTCAGACACTCAGCACACAGCGGTAGTCTTCAAAACTTCCTCAACAGTGTCCTTTGAAACACACCCTTCCCATTTTAGTCGTCCAGTTTACCTATTTTGTGCGTGTGCATGTGTGTGTGTGTTTTAGGCATTGTAGCTAATAAACCACTGCCTAATTCCATGTCAGGAAAACTTACATCTTTAAGAGCTTTATAATTTTAGGTGTTACATGTAAGTCTGACCCATTTTAATTTTTTTATACAGCGTGTGAGGTTGAAGTCCAACTTCATTTTTTGCTTGTGGAGATCTAGTTATCTCAGCATCACTTGTTGAAAACACTGTTCTTTCCTATCTTGGCAGCCTCGCTAAAAATCAATTCCCACGAATGCATGGTTCACATCTGGACTCTGATTCCACCCCGCTGACGTGCATCGACCCTTTTGTGATTCCACCCCACTGATCTACATTGACCCCTCTGCCAGCACCGTGCAGTCTTCATCACCACGGCTCCGTGGAAAGCACTGAAGTCAGGAAACGCAGGCCTCCCAACTGCTTTCTCAAAGATGGCTCCTCGCATTTCCACATGAATTTTCAGAACAGCTGTCAATGTCCACAAAAAGGCCAGCTGAGATTTTGACACAAAAATCTCTTGAATCTGTAGGTCAACTGGGGGAGTATTGCTGTCTTAATAACAGTAAGTCCTATTTCTAAGTATCTTATTATTTTGGTGCTGTTGTAAATAACATTTTAATTTTCTTTTTGATCATTTCCAAGGTAAAGAAATATAACTTATTTTTACTTATCTTGTATTGTGCAACCTTGACGAACTAGTTTATTAGTACTACCAGTTCCCAAGTGTATTCCTTAGGAATTCCATATAGAAGATCATGTCATCTGCAACTACAACTTTACATTTTCTTTTCCAGTATGATTATTTTCCTTGCCTAACTGTACTAGTTAGAGCCCCCAGGATGATGCCAAATGTAAATGGGAACTGGTATCTTTCATCTTGTTGCTGTTCTTAGGAGGAAAGTGTTACTGTATGGCATGAAGCAAGATGTTAGCTGTGGGTTTTCCACGATGCCCTTTATCAGATTGAGGAAGTTCCTTTCTATTCCCGGTTTTTTCAGCATAGGAGTGTTTGTATGATGAAAAGGTGTTGGATTTTGTAAAGTGCTTTTGTTGCATCTATTGAGATGATTAGGTGGTTGTTGTCCTTCATTCTATTAATATGATACATGACATTGATTTTCATGCATTGAACCAACCTTGCATTTCTGGGGGAAATCCTACTTAGTCCTGACGCATAATCCTTTCTATATGTTACCAGATTCAGTTTGCTAAGATTTTGTTGAAGATTATGGCATCTATTTTCTTTCAACTGGAACAATGGTCTGTGGCTCTGTGATGTATTTGTCTGGTTCAAGGTTATATCAAGGTTATACTGGTGTCACAGAAGGAGTTGGGACGTACTCACTCCTTAACTGTTTTTAGGAAGAGTTGGTGTAAATTCTTCTTTAATGTTTAACAGAATTCATCAGTGAAACCATCTGGTCCTGGGCTTTTCTTTGTGAGGTTTCTTGTAGTAACCACCTGTTACAGGTCTATTAAGTCATCATTTTTAACTTACAAAAATAACAACTATATATGGTTCAACCTAATACATTTTTCCTTCTACACATTTTGTCTGTGTCCCTTGTGCAATGCTTATTTGTTTTTATTTACTTATTCACTTACTTATTCCTTCATTCACACAGGGTCTCACTCTGCTGTTTGGGCTGGAGCCCAGTGACATAATCATAGCTCACTGCAGCCTTGAGCCCCTGGCTCAAGTGATCCTCCTGCCTCAGCCTCCCAAAGTGCTGGGATTACAGCCATAAGCCACTGTGCCTGGCTTGGTATTTGCTTTTAAATTCTGGTTCTACCTTATCTGGTTATACCAAATAATTAAACTTTTATTTATCACGTCTCCCCAATTTTTCCTAAGTAATTTGTTGCATTACAGCTTTTTACAATCACAGGATTTCTCAACTTAGCGAATGTTAAATTACATTTTCTCCAGTACATCTTCCCCTTCAGCGACTCACAGAAGTAATCCTCCCTGATTTCATCACTGAAACAGAACGTAGCAAGTAGCGTGAGTGGAGACATGCGTGAAACGTCTGCACCTGCTTGCCCGCTGCCCCCACACTGTGCCATCAGCTTCAGGATGTGCTTCCTCAAACCTTCTCCAGCTTTTGCCGTGCTTCTCTGACAGAATTTGCTGACAAAAAGAAATGCATTTTAGTGTGTCATCATCATGTTTTCACCAACACAGGAAGGAAGAATTTCCCCAATGGCACGAGGCTCTTTGTCTTTTGCAATTAACCATAAGAGGTTTCTAAATAGTGATCACAAAGCTCATCACAGGGCCGGAAGTGCTGGATTAAGCCCTGAGTGGCAGTTTGCATCCCCCTCTGTCCTGGAGGGCCCAGTCTCATGTTCTGGTGCAGGGCATGGAATCACGGTGGCTTCCTGCCATCCTGAGCTAATCTCCCCAAGCACAGCATATACCCTGAGGGAGGCTCACAAAGGACAAAAATGCTTCGAATCCCCCAAGAGGCTTCTTGAAAAAAACGACACTTCCAGTCAACTTCTGAGGGGATGTGACCAGATTGATGTTGCGCCCTACAAAGTTCACGGTGGGAAAGAGCACTGTTGGCCCTGAGCTCTGCACTCCCAGTTAGGCTCAGCCTTAGCCAGCCGCTTCCTTGCAGGAACCTTTTTAAGCCACTGATCCATCTTGGAAAGGGTATGCGACCTGTGACAGCGGCACATACACACACAACACAGCACCAGACTCGGAAGTCAGCAGCGTGGAAGAGCCGGGGCTGTGCCCCACGCAGTCCAGTGCCCTCATCCCCGGGTCGCTCCCTGACCAAACGACACACAGACCACAAGCGGGCAGGAATGTCAGTTCATATACACGACATTAGCAGAGCTTCCTTCCTCACCTTTCCATAAAATATTTCAAAGGAAGTCAGTTGTTCTGCCACAAAGTCACAACTTTGGCAGTTACACACCTGGCTGTTGTGTCTGGCAGGGCCCAGCCCTTCTTGGTGTCCCTTTCATTATAAATAAGAAATGTTTTATCAAACACAAAAAGAGCAACATGATATCATCACGGTTTCATGCAGAAACACGGCATCCTCTGCTAGTGCCAATCTTCCTTCGGGCCTTTACTGAAAGGGCACCGTGGCAGTCAGGCTGCCTGCTAAGAACACTGTTGGATCGTCTGTTTCTGCTGCTTCGGGTTATGGTGAATGGGATGTGTTCTAACTGGCTGGCGGTGGTACAGAGAACAGCGACTGGGTTTCGTGCACTTACTGTGTGCCCCGTTATTGTGCTGACTTTCTCAATGATTACATTTACTTCTATTTCAATTCTTGCTGCTTTAGACAGAATTGCCAAAATAATATTTAATAGTATTTTGCTCATTTGTTAATTGGAAAATTGATTTCTTCTCTATCCTCCAAAAGAGCTTATAATCCCAGTGGTCAGAAACAAGCAAATACCATACGTGAGACAGCAGTCATGACTCAGGAGGGAAAAGGGCGGAAGTGGGAGATGCTGGGGCTGCGGTTTCAACAGTGGGGTCAGAGAAGCTTCACAAGGTGACATCTCAACAAAGACTGAAGGAGGTGCGGACATGGGCCCCACGTCGGCAAAGACTGAAGGAGGTGAGAACATGGGCCCACGGACATCGGCAAAGACTGAAGGAGGTGAGGACATGGGGCCACGGACATCGGCAAAGACTGAAGGAGGTGAGGACATGGGCCCCACATCGGCAAAGGCTGAAGGAGGTGAGGACATGGGCCCACGGACATCGGCAAAGACTGAAGGTGAGGACATGGGCCCACAGACATCTGTGGGAGGAGCGCTCCAGACAGAGGAGGGTGGCACTAAAACCCTGGGCTCAGCATGCTGGCCTGGTTGAGCGGCAGCAGAAAGGCCACTGGCCCAGCACCCTACAGGGCAAAGGGCCTGGAAGCCACTCTAACAACCCTGGCCTTCATCCCCAAGACAGGAAACTCCTAGAACAAAAGGATGACAGAATCTGGCGCTGGGGCAGCTGGGGTGGGCATGGGCAGAGCAGGACCAGCCAGAAGGCTATTCAGTATTCCGGAAAGAGATGCGACTTGAGCCGCAGGGGCAGAGAAGGGAAGAGCAGCAGCAGCTGGGCCTGGGCATGTCCTGACGCCAGGGTGGAGGGGCAGATGGGCTGGGCATGAGCTGCGACAACAGAGGCGTCAAGGCCAACCTGAAGGTTCTGGCCTGACCAAGGGAAGGGAGACTGGTAGAATGGTTTGGGCAACAGGTGTTAAGATGAAAAGCTCAGATCTAAATATGCCAAGGAGCTGGGCGTGGTGGCTCACACCTGTTATTCCAACACTTTGGGAGGCCCAGGAGGGAGGACTGCTTGAGACCAGGAGATGGAGACCAGCCTAGATAACGGAGTGAGAACCTATCTCTACAAATAAAAAAATTAGCCAGGCAAAGAGGTAGGCGTCTGTGGTGCCAGTTACCCAGGAGGCTGAGGCAGGAAGATCGTCTGAGCCTAGGAAGTCGAGGCTGCAGTGAGCTGTGATGATGTCACTGCACTCCAGTCTGGGTGCCAGAGTGAGACCCCATCTCTAAAAATAATAATAATTTTAATGCCAAGGTGCCTTGCCAAGTTGGTATGTTTTACGGGCTACTGGACACAGGGCTCTGGGGTTGCGAAGATACCTGCCTGGGAGTCATCCGTATACGCAGTGGGTCCTAAGAGTCCACTAGACCCTGTGAGAACACCAAGGCAGCGGCACTCACAGCAACACCCAGGGCCAAGGACTGAGCCCGGGGAAACGCGAGGATGGTGCTCTGGGAGCCCGAGGGGGTGAACTGTCTTCTAGCCCCACAAGAGGTCGAGATGGGCAGCAAGAATCCAGCATGGGTCTCAGCAGTGTCTTGAGGTTATCTGGTGCCCTGGTTATAGCATTGGGATGGGGGCAAAACCAGATAAGCAATTCCAGAGACCCCAAGGCAGGGCCGGCTCAGAGAGAGGGGACCCGTGGGTCCCGCCGACAGTTAACCAGAAGACGGTGTGTGTACCTCTTCATGGTTAACCAGAAGACAGTGTGTGCCTCTTTAGGTCACAGGGACGGGGCAGGGGGTCTGGTGCATGAACAAAGGCTGGCCTTGGGTGGAGCACAGATGACGTATCCCCAGTAATGGGAAGGGGACAGTGAGCGCAAGTGGGCAGGGAACAGACAGGGCCAAGCCACAAGCACAGCACAAGCATGGGGGCAGGCGCGGGGGCACTCATGGAGAACAGGTGGCATATGGAACAGTACCTGGTGTACAGGGTGCTAAAATGCCTCCAGAAGCATGGCCATGCTGCCAGGCAGTACTCCGCACCCACTCCAGGCCAGCAACCAGGTTCCTCAGCAGTTAGGTGCCGCTTCTGTGGCCAGTGCAGGGGCCTTTCACAGCGGGGTTTCCATGCTGGAATGTTCTAGAACAATGGGAAGGAGAGAAGGGCAGGGGCAGGGGCTACATTGCAAGGGGTGGAGGGGAGGCAGAAAGGAAATGCAAGAGGCTGAACACACCCAGATGAGGGCACAGGCTGTGAGACCAAGGCGTACTCCGGAATGCAGCAAGTGGACAGAAAGTGAGAGGCAAAGTTTAGGAATTTCCCAGACAGACGGGGTAGAAATTGGTTGGGCCAACAGCCATTGACTGTGACTCCTGTGCCAGGCACTCATGCGTGTGAAGTGAACGACGACAAAGGCTGGCCCCTACCCTCACAGAGCAGACGCTCTAAAGGAGACGCCCAACCAAAGCACAAAGAGACGCAGGCGACCACGTCAGACTGTGACGAGTGCTGCAAAGGAAACCAGGCAGGCAAAGGACAAAGGGCAAAAGGAACCACATCCCAATTTTATTTAGGGCAGCAATGAGCCCACACACAGGTGCACACTCTCTCTCCATACACACCACACACACATACACACACACGCACATGCACACACACATATACGCACACACGCACACATACACACACATACACACACGCGCACACACATGCACACACGCACACACACACGCACACGCACACACACGTATGTATTTTTCAGGCTCCTTCTAAGCTAGAAATGGCCAGCCCCACGCTCTGGGTAATGAGCTGAAGGCAAACACTCTGCCAAGGGCCCATGCAGGGAGCTGGCCACGCAGGGCGGCACTGTTCCCCCTTGCCCTCCTCCCGATTGCGAAGGCCGCAGCCCCAGCAGCCATCGTGGACTCAAGGATAAACGTGAGAAACGGAAATGGAGAAAACCTCCAAGTTCTGGGCTGTCACTGAACAAGTGCCAGGGGGACATCACTGTCAACTGACTTCGGAAGGCTGGCTTAGTAAGGCAGGTCTGGGGCTTGTCTGGGGCTCCAAGGCCAAGATGCAGCATTTCATTTTGCGGCTGGAATCGTATCTTTGAACTGCCTCCCAGACATGCGAAGAGAGCTCCGGGAGGTGACTACCCGAGATGGCCTCAGGGAGAGGCCTGGGGAGGGCAGCCGTGTGGGGACAGGAGCATGGAGACCGTCTGTGAAGCCACACGACCTCTGGAGGGCTGGCTGGTGACATAAAAGAACAAAAAGCCCCCAAGACTAGAGAAGACAGCGCAGGCATGTGAGGACGTGCAGCGAGGGGTGGGGAGGGCCCAGAGGATGGTGTCACAGGACACAAGTGAAGGGAGTGTCTCAAGGCAGTGGGGTTCGCTGCGGACTGACCACTTTCAGGAGCATCATCCTGTCCTCAAGAAGAGCATTTGGGTGGAATGTTGGGGGGCAAAAACCTGACCGAGGTAAAACAGGAAGAGAGACAGAAGGAAGAAGGGGCAGAGAAAGGGAGTCATAGCTGGAGGAGGACATGGGGCAAGGAAGGGGTTTGGTTCACGAGAAGAAGACTCAAGAGCCATCCGCACACCAGGGAGCCGCACGGCCAATGGGAAAACCGACCAACAGGAGAGGGAGAGTCAAGTGCAGGAGCAGCCGCGAGGCAAGGGCACAGCGCAGATGGGGGGGGCACACAGAGCAGGTGGGGGGGGCACAGGC
>NC_045436.1:183392116-183424550 GCF_002776525.5 Piliocolobus tephrosceles
GGGGGGGCACAGGTGCGGGTGAGGGGTACAGGCGCGGGTACCGGGGTACACACGTGGGTGAGGGCAGTACAGGAGCAGGTGAAGGGGGTACAGGTACAGATGACAGAGTTATAGGAGCGGGTCAGGGGGGTACAGGAGTGGTGAGGGGGGTACAGGTGCGGGTGAGGGGGGTACAGGTGCGGGTGAGGGGGCTCATCCACCATGGGTGTGAAAGCAGGTGCAGGTCAGGCAGGGTCTGCGTGACAGGCATCGGTGAGCATGAAGTAGGAGGCAAAGTCTGAGGGTCGGGTATGAAAGTTTGGCCTGGGAGGAGAGGAAGGAGACTGCTCTGGGCCCCTCCCTCGAGCGGGGCAGCACTCAGGGTCCCGGACCCAGGTCCACAGCCATCAGCACAGCAGGCACTTCCTTCTGCTCAGCCACATTCAGCTCCACAGTCACTACATGTGGTATTAACACAGTGAATAATTCTTTTGTTCAGGTTTTCAAAATAATGGCCCCTAACTATAACGATTCTGAAATAACAGACCTAAAAATCATCAGCAGTTACCCTGGCAGGAAGTGTGCTTTGCGATGCCTAGGTCAGCACCCAGACATCCCCACTCCGCCTGAAGCCCCCAGAGGGCGGGGCTCGCCGCACAGCCTCCCTGCAGACAGGGCAGTCATATGCTACAGGCGCCAGCCGGCCTTCTCTTCATTCTAGTGCCAATTCTTGGGCTTGCTTCTCATTCTGCCGACCCCTGTACCCACAGACCGAGTCACTGCCCAGCACTCGCTCTCGCTGTGAGACCCTCTCTGCACGGTTCTGGGACACCCCCGGCCACAACACCCCAATGGTGCTGTGTGCTTACTGGGGTGAGAGTCAGCCAGGACTTCAACACGGTCCACAGAGCCTCACCCCAAAACAGCTCTGCCAACCAGCTCACAATATCGTATTCACCGGAGGAGGCTCACCCTCGCACCCCTGCCCCCACCTCCTGCCACTGTCCAACATTCACCTCAACCTCATCAGTGTCTTGAAAGGATCTGAAATGTCTATGTGTACTTGTGCTGACGCCTCCCTCCCACCGCAGTGTAGACAGGGAACTTACTTGTCTCCCCGTCATGGTAGCCCAGGGCCTGACCGTGCAGGGTCTGACCATACTGGGCCTGACCGTCCCTGGCCGAGGGAGGCTCTCAGATCGCTGCTGCGGAGGAGGGCATGCGAGAAGCTAGTGCACCGGCAGCCCTGCTCTGCAGTCTGGCGGCGGTGCCCTGCTCAGGTCCCAGGGTGGCTCCAGGCCTCACATCGGTGCTGCCTCCAGCCTAGCCCGGCCATTACGGTGAATCAGGCATTAAAAAGCCCTTTCTGGACTTGAGATGTGTTTAAAAAATAATATTTAAAAAAACAAACACAAAACCACCCCCCAGCTAGCAGTGACTTCAAGTCCACATCCTCAACTCAGCCTCGCCCATCCAGCTGGAAAGGCCCAGGCCCGGGAGGCGAGACCTGTGCCAGCGCGGAGGCCGCAGAAGCCGGCCCAGGGCCAAACCAGCAGTGAACAGTGGGAGAGGCGAGGGGAGTGGAGCCGGGAGCCACAAAGGACAGGTCACGGCTCTTCTGGGCAGAAGGAATTTCCACTGTGCTCTAGAGACTGGGAGAATTCTAGAGGGTTATGTGACTTTACTGCAGATAAAGTACATCAAAAAAGCCGGCCACAGAAGAGGTGGAGACCTGGCCTAAGACTCCTCAGACACAGCATCACCAGGGTCCAACCCAATGTGTGTGTCTCTTGAGTCAAACACTTGGTGCTTGCCTGTGTTTCTCACACTTGAGAACACATGATCCTTCCAAATCCAGCCAAGATGGAGTTAAGAAAACTGCAAAAGGTGCAGAAGTTACAACTTCAGGCACACAGCTGGCACCTCAACTCCCTACCACAGGCACAAACCCTGACTGTGAGGCATCAGGGCGGTGCCTGGGCAAGCAGACTGTCATCAAATCAAAGGCAGAACATGCGAACCTTCCTGTAGAGAATTCAGACACCTGAGAATACGCCCACAGGCCCGGTGTTTCTCAGCCTGTCCTCTGGGGAGAGGACAGCATCACCACCTGGGGTGTGAGAGGACTCACTGGAGCTGCGGGCCCGGGTGGGGCTCACAGAGAGGAGCCAGGTCCAGACCAGTGTCTCTAGGTAATGAACGCCGCTTCCTGCCCTGGGCCGTGCAGACACCCATGTGAAATTCTCTAAATTATTATTTTTCTTCAGCTATCTGAAGGAAAACAGTAGGAGTAAATACACAAAAATGTTCATGAAGTTATCTCTGTGCAGCAGGGTAACTTGAAGAAAAGACAAATTACTTTTATTTATTATTTGAGACAGGGTCTCACTCTGTCGCCCAGACTGGAGGGCAGAGGCGCAATCTCAGTTCACCACAGCCTGGATTTCCTGGCTCAAGTGATCCTCTCGCCTCAGCCTCTCAATTAGCTGGGACTACAGGCGCACACCACCGCACCCAACTCATCAAATTACTTTTATAATTGGGGGAAAAAAAAACCTTTTACAAAATAATGAAAACAAGGGCTTCCAATTCAAAATGGTGACCTATGCATGTTGAATTGAAAGATGGTGAATTCCTGAGGTCGGAGTTCAAGACCAGCTGGACAACATAGCAAAACTGCGTCTCTACTAAAAAATACAAAAAATTAGCTGGGCATGGTGGCAGGTGCCTGTAATCCCAGCTACTCGGGAGGCTGAGGAAGGAGAACTGCTTGAATCTGGGAGGCAGAGGTTGCAGTGAGCCGAGATTGCACCACTGCGCTCCAGCCTGGGCGACAGAGCGAGACTCCATCTCAAAAAAGAAAAAAAAAAAAAAAGATGGTGAGTTATGTATCTTTCCCCTCCTCTACAAGGCATTACCCACCACCCTACACCAAATGGCGTTCACAGCATTTGACAGCAAAAAAGACACAGCCACAGCCAGGATGCAAGGGTGAGTCCTCCTGAGCAAGCGTGAGTCCTCCTGAGCCACACCTCCGTTGGGTAAGAAGAAGAAATAAGTCCCTTAAAGCAGGATCCAGCCCAGCAATTCTCGTGGGTGTATGCATGCCCCCAGGGCACATGTAGCAATGTCTGGAGACATTTTGGGGGCATGCTCTTGGCATCTGGCAGGCAGACACCAGGGATGCTGCTAAACATCCTATACTGCACAGTCTCCCGCGATCCCCCTGCCCCAACAAAGGCTCATCCAGCCCAAATGTCCACAGGCCGGTCCACCCCTTTGGTGGAAATAGAAGCTGGTGACAAAAGAGGTTCCCAAGGTCAGTGCATGTTGACTGCAGCAATTCACATCTGTTCCATTCTCTTCCCACTTCACCAGGAAAATAGAAAAATAAGTCCCTGCCAGGCACCCAGGAGCCCCACCAGCCCCAGCCGCTCTGACGCTGTGAGGAAGCAGACATCCCAGGTGCTACTGCTGAATGCCTCCTAGGGCTCCCAAGCCCTCTGAAGAGGAAGGAATGCTCTGTGAGTCTGTGGAGGACTCACTTCGCAGGAAAGCAGTTTAACTCTTACCAGGTGAAGATACAGTCAAGAGCATGCCAGCTCCTACCACCCTGCAGGAGGATGTGCTCTCAGACTTAAGAAGCACGACATCCACCCCACACCTTCCACAACCCCAGTCCCGCAGCCCTCGGTTCCTTCTCTGACATCCGCACTGGCCCCTCCTGGAGACTGAAGAGTGCAGCCCTTGAGCTGTGAGTTCAGTATGTTGTTTAATTCTATACTAATAAATGCTTCTAAATCAAAGATCCCTAGTTCCCCAGCAAAACACCTCCATTATCCACTAGGAATCACTCCTGAAAACTTCTACGAGAAAAAGTTTTAACTCAGTAGTACACAAGTGTCAACAGAGGAATTACGACACTAGATTTCTTCACCTGTATGACTATCTGCATGACTATTTTAATCAGAAGCTATGCAATCACTCTGGAATGCAAATTACATTCACAATTACAAAACAGCAGAAGACCTGAAGAAGAATCCTTTCTGGAGACCTTCCATCTCCCTTCCTAGTTCCTTCAATACACAATGAAAGGATTTCTGGAAACCTTTCCTATCTGGTGTTCCCATATTCACCAGCCAGTACCAAAAGTGACAAACCACTGCGGTTCTGATCTTCAAGCCTTCTTGTGTGTTAGCTGAAATGACGGGCCTTGAGGTGCACTGCGTGAGACAAAGTGGTCAGTGGTTAAGGCTCCCTACTAACGGCAGCACAATGTCCTGGTATATACCTCTCTCAGCTGCAGGGTCTCCATCTCTAAACCAACAGAGATCCACCAATGTCACTGAGTGTTAAAAACCAACCACCTACATCTTGGAGGGATCTAGCAAGAGGCTAGACCTTTGGTAACGTCAACAACATTGCCCTCCCTTCCTGGATCAAATGAAGTGCTGGACACGCATCGCAAGCACCATGATACTCCACTGCGAAACCACTAGTGGGTCGGGCGCGTGGCTCACACCTGTCAGCCCAAGGCAGGAGGATCGACTGAGCCCTGGAATTCAAAACCACCGTAGGCAACAGTGAAACCCCGTTTCTTTTTAAAAATATGAAGTAAACCGCTAGATAATGAAGAGGAGAAGCTTGCCTCTGCTTTCCTATGAAGACCAGCTACACCAGGGTACAGCCTGGCTTCAGCAGCGCTAACTGTAGCAGGGACCTTTTAATGAATGCCAGGCACTGCTTGAAACAATACGTGGTCACTCATTTCACCCTGAGGTGACACAGGCGCTACCATTGCTTAAATCTGACAAGAATAAACAATCACTAAGTGGGCCCTGATGTCTCCCAGTAAAGATGAACACAGAGGAGCCCGATTCACACCCCAGCAGGATGGCTCATAGCCTGTGCTCTTCAGCCCTTTGCCGAATGGCCCTGGGGCTGGGGGAACGCACAGCAACCTGGCCACATTGCATCCTCCACACCTGTCGCCACACCGTCCATCCTGAGACGGACGGGAACACCAGGGCGCCCTGGGAGGAGAGAAAAGCTACGCAGCTCCCCAGCAAGGCAACACAGAACCACAAAGCTCAGCCGCAGCTCTGAGAAAGCTATGACCTTGATCTTTTAAGGAATTCCTTCCCAGGTGCTTCATATGAAATCCTCTGCTAACTAGGTAAAGAGCAAGTATCGGCTCCTTCTACTAGGAGCACAAATTTCATTCTAAGAAGTGCGACGTGGCTAGGTGACCACCCAAGGTCACGCAACCGGCAGCCGGACGGCAAGAGCTGTATTTCAGGTTTGGTGACGCCCATCAAAAAGGTCGCTGGGTGCCATCAGGCCGTGGGTTTCTCCCTACAGCTCCTACCCAGCGACCGGCGCACCCGGCACCTCCCAGCCCTGGGCTCCCGGGAGGGCGGCCGGGCACCGGCCGGGCACGCCGCGCATTCCGTCTGCCTGAGCGCCAGAGATCCCACGCCCCGCAAACTCCGGCTTCCACCCCAGCCCCAAATTCGCCAGCCTTCGCGCTGCCAGAATCGTCGCTGGCTCGGCTCACGCAGCTCTTCAAGCAGAGGGGCCACAGTCGGGCGTTGGGCAGGGCCAAAGCCGCCGCCCCCGACGCACCTGCCCAGCGCAGACCCGGCGCCCCCGAGGAGCCCGCACGGCCCCGTCAGGCCGCGCCCAGCTCCCGCCGCCCTCGCCGCTGGCCCTCCCGGGGCGGCCCCTCGCGGCCCATGGGCACTGGCTGGAGGCGCCATCGCTGCCCTCGGCCTGCGCGGCGCAGGCGCCTACCTTGAGGGTCGGGTACTCCTGGACCTTCAGGGTCATGGACAACTGAGCCGCCGACTCCTGCACCGCCATCTTGAAGCGGCCAAAACATTACCGGGCGGGGGACGCGCGAGCGCGTTGCACGCCGGGAAATGACGCCAGGCGCGCCTGCCGGAGCGGGGCGGGGGCGGGCCGATGCGCCTGCACCAATCGTATCCGCCCAGTCGGCCGGAGGCGGAAGAAGGCGCGAACCAATCACTGCCGGGTTTCCTCCCGCTCAGCCAATCAACGATAGCCCCGGCTGGCGGTTTCCTCCTTGAATTCGCTGCCAGGTTCAGGCCGCAGACGCCGGAGCCGGGTATGCTCCCGGGCCAGGGGCAGGCTGGTGGGGTGCGCAGAGCGGCCCGGGCGGGTGGAGCTGGGGCCAAGCGGGCTGGGGGACTTGGCGTCCGTCCAGTTACTCGGGGCTCCCGCGAGGTGGTCCCCTGTGGGTCCCTCGTGCCTGCGGTACCAGGGCCAACGCCGACAAAACGCTTGGCCACATACGCCTGTAGCCAACTGTATTTCTTTGGCCGTATTTTCACCGATTTACAGCTGCTGGAATCCTGATGTGGAACCTCCGACTTCCCATTGGAAAAGGAAAGGCCCAGTATCTAAAATTGATTTATGGACAGAAACTCCCGAAGCATGAGAAGCTTGTGGCCTCTCCGCCCTCTCCTTGCAGGGTGGGCAGCGCTAGCATGCGGGTCGTGCCCTGCCTTCATTTCAGCCACTTCACATTCTCAGCGTTTCAAACACTACCCGTCTCCCTCCTTTCCAAAATAAAACAAATTAGGTTTTATTACTTAGGAAATGACGTCCCAATTAAACCACCTTGTGTTTCATGTAACTCATTTCTACACAATTTTTAAAATATTTGGTGTTTAAACAAAGGAAAAATATCTAAGGTGACAGCGATGAAGCGAGAACCTCCACTTGGAGGCTGCTACATGTTACAGCCAGAATGTAAGACATCCGACCCGCACTGTGGAGTCTTTCTCTGTCTTACTTAAACAGGAGTTGGGACTAAGGAAAGTGTTATTCCTTAAGTGTGTGGCTGCAGACTCCAGTCTTTTAGATATTTGAAGTAAGTTTTACAGTGAAGTACACAAATCTTGACTATACAACTTTAATGAATTTTCACCCATATTTGCACTTTTATCTAACCATGTCCTGGGTTGAGATTTAGGACATTTCCCGTGGCACAGAAAGCTCCCCTGCCCCTTCCCGGGCTGTATCCCCATCATTCTAACCCTGCTCCCCATAACAGCATTCCTGACCTTCCTGTAGATGGAAGCATGCACTCTGTACTCTTTGCGTCTCTTCACAGTTCACATGGTGTCTGCCACTCTCCGGGATGGTCCCAGTAACACGGGAGCACTGCAGCAGTTGAATGGACGGCCGTCCTCTTTAGAGACTTTGCGTTCACTTCACCAGGGATTCAAGATTAACCCAAAGGACAGGACACAGGTTTCATTTCCATGGTAAAATAATCCCATCCTAGTACCATCTACAATCAGCAATACTTAGGAACGATAAGGCAGAGGTTTGCACACTGGAGAGGTTGTTTGACCCTCTACAACCTTTGGATCATTCATTCTAGGTTTTCTTATATTGGAAGATAAAACTGTATTTGAATTAGTGGGTCCTTTGGTAAACCAAAATGTGTCTGAGACAGATCTCAATCTGTTTAGAAGTTTATTTCGCCAAGGTTAAGGATCATGACTGGAGACACAGCCTCAAGAGGTCCTCAGAACACATGCCCAAGGCGGTTGAGTTACAGCTTGATTGTATATGTTTTAGGGAGATGTAGGCATCAATCAATACATGTGAGATTTACATTGGTTTGGTCTGAAAAGGCAGGACAACTCAAAGCAGGGCAGGGGCTTCCAGGTCACAGGTGGATTCAAAGATTTTCTGATTGGCAATTGGTTGAAAGCGTTCTTATCTAAAGATCTGGAATGGAGAAAGGAGCATCTGGGTTAAAAGGGGTTGTGAAGACCAAGGTTCTTATTATGTAGATGAAGTCTCATAGGTGGCCACCATTAGAGGCAATAGATGGCAAATGTTTCCTGTCTAGATCTTTAAAAGCTGCTAGACTTGGGTGGGCACTATGGCTCACACCTGTAATCCCAGCACTTTGGGAGGCTGAGGCAGGTGGATCATGAGGTCAGTAGATCAAGACTGTCCTGGCTAACACGGTGAAACCCCATCTCTACTAAAAATACAAAAAGTTAGCCAGGTGTGGTGGTGGGCGCCTGTAGTCCCAGCTACTCAGGAGGCTGAGGCAGGAGAATGGCGTGAACCCAGGAGGCAGAGCTTGTAGTGAGCCGAGATTGCACCACTGCACTCCAATCTGGGCGAAAGTGCGAGACTCTGTCTCAAAAAAAAAAAAAAAAAAAAAAAGATCTCTGTTTTAATGTTAATGCTGGTAAGTTTTGTGCCTGAACTCCAAAGGGAGGAGGGGATACTGAGGCATGTCCGACCCTCCCTTCCCATTAATAGCGGCAGGAGGCAGAGCAGTTACCCAGTGAAATGTAACCTTCAAGCTGAAGACAGTTTAAAGCCTACCTACAAGTCCCAGGTAAATCCATGGACTGGATTGGGAACCTGTCTTCCTGCTTGGCATTCTTTCCTCTGATTGGTCCCCACCCAACACCTATTTTACATATACCTATCCTTCCCTAATGGGTTTTTTGTTTGGTTGGTTTTTGTTTCTTTTAGACAGAGTCTTGCTCTGTCGCCCAGGCTGAAGTGCAGTGGTATGATCTTGGCTCACTGCAAGCTCCGCCTCCCAGGTTCACGCCATTCTCCTGCCTCAGCCTCCCTAGTAGCTGGGACTACAGGTGCCTGCCACTATGCCGGGCCAATTTTTTTTGTATTTTTAGTAGAGACGGGGTTTCACCACGTTAGCCAGGATGGTCTTGATCTCCTGACCTTGTGATCCGCCCACCTCAGCCTCCCAAAGTGCTGGGATTACAGGCATGAGCCACCGTGCCTGGCCCCAACTGGTTTTTTACATTTTTGTCCCCACCTTTGAATGATGTCTTTGTTTTAGCCATTTTTGCGTACTCACAAATCAGTCAGTGTGCGCACCCCATTCTGAGCCCATAAAAACCCCAAACCCAGCAACATGGAGAGAGAAACCACCCAACTTTAGGTGGTGGACCACCCTCACATCCCTGCTTCACTGAGAGCTGCTTTGTCACTCAATAAAATTCTTCTCCATCCTCCTTACCCTTCAATTGTCAATATATCATCATTCTTCTTGGACGTGGGACAAGAGCTCAGGATGCACCAAATGTAAGTACAGAGAAGGCTGTAACACTGTGACCCTTTGCCCTTCGCCAGTGGAGGGCAGTCACCCCATGTGACAGAAGCAGCAGTGGGGCTGAGCCAGCCCTGGAGCTGTGGGCCAATGCAGGGCAAGGGACTGACAAAGTTGTTGACACACCACGGTCCATCAGGATGCAAACTAGACGAGCTCATTAGCACTCTGTAACATCCCCTGTAGGGCTTCAGGATCACGGCACCCCTACCTGAGCGCCATTGTGTTCCCCTCATCTGGATGCCAGAGTCCACCATGGGAGTGGCTTGCAACATGCCTGGTCCAGCCACAAGCCCTGCATGGAGCCTGCTTCTGTACTGACACTTGGAACCGTTGGCTGGACCACACGCTCACTCGTTCACACACCCCCTCCCGCTAGTGGCTGAGTGTGCAGTCGCAGCAGCTGCAGGATCCATGCCAGAGCGCAAGCCTGGCATGACCTGACAAGCCAAGGGAATGGGGCATCTCCCATGGCAAACCTGGGCCTGAGCAAGGCCTGGGCAAGGGTGTCACTGGCCGGGGGTCTCTGGCTGACAAGTGACCAAGAAAAGTCCTGCGTCGCCATAGTGGTCTGAACTAATTTTTCAGGTTTCTTTGAAACCCCCTTGGCTGAGGGTGGGGGTAGGGAGTTCCATTCAGTCAGTTAGGGGAGCTTAGAATTTTATTTTTGGTTTACATAACTTGAAAGTGTCCCATTGTCAGACTCTGACACCAACTGGGTATGCTACAGTCCATCCCGATTCACACTCACTCGCAGAGTTAGCACAGACCCCACAGGCCAAGGACTCCATTCCACAAGGCTGTCACCACTCCAGGTGATGGCTGCACATAGGGTGCCCGGGCCACCCACAAGGCAAATGACACATTTGGGGCTCCCACAAACCCTTCCTCAGCTTCAGTAATTTGCTAGAGTGACTCACAGAGCTCAGGAAACACTTAATGCTTCCCAGCTTATTATGAAGGACACAGCTCAGGAACAGCTAACAGGAGTGCATCGGGCATGGTGTGGCGAGGAGCTCCAGAGCCCTCTCTGCGTGGCAACCACTTAGCACTTCAGGGCATCCACCAGCCAGGAGGCTCTCCTGAATTTCATTATTCACACATTTTTATAGCTCAGTCTCCAGCCCCCCTTATCCCCAGAGGTGGAGGTCGAGTGGGGGAGGGGCTGAGAATTACTGCCAACTAATCTCTGGGTCTTTCTAGTGATATCTGGAGGCCCCACCCAGAGTCACCTCATTAACATAAACTCGGGTGTGGTGGGAAGGGGCTCCTTATGAAGAAAGAAGACACTCCCACACTTAGGAAATCATAAGGGTTGTAGACACTCAGTAACCGGAACCAGGGACCAGGACCAAATATACTTTCTGTTGTAGTATAGCATTCAACAGCTAACATGTTACGTGTCTCTTGGTTCAAACTTCCAAAATCTTAGGCTCCAAAGTCTTGCCCAGTGTGGGTTGGCTGTCCATCCGGACTAATCAGCTATACCAGGGGTGAGCTGTGGGGTACACGCGGTTCCCTTGTGTTGGTGGGCCAGGAGCATCAGAGAAGAGCAGCCCAGAGAGAAATGGGTTAGGGAGCTGGTTAGAGGGGTTGGTGCTGAGTGAAATCACAGATCCCATCTGGGCCTTCCCTGGGCAGCAGTGGGTGATGCCAGTGGGGGTGATTCAACCCCATAAACCTGATTTGTGGGGAATGAGCCGCAGGGTGAATAAGAAGGACTAACACTGAAATGTATTTTTTTTTCCAAGTGTTGCCCAGGCTGGACTTGAGCTTAAGTGATCCTCCTGCTTTGGCCTCTCAAAGTGCTGGGATTACAGGCATGAGCCACCATGGCTGGCCTCCTGCAGTTCTTTTTAAAGTTCCAGTTTGATTATGTGCCACGTAGCCCATTTCAGTTTGGTCCGCTGGGGCCTAGTGCAGGAGCTTATCCCAAATTAAGCTCCCTAGGCATTTTATTTAATAGAAGTGGGGGGGGTTGGCCGGGCGCGGTGGCTCACGCCTGTAATCCCAGCACTTTGGGAGGCCGAGGTGGATGGATCACTTGAGGTCAGGAGTTCGAGACCAGCTTGGCCAACATGGTGAAACCCTGTCTCTACTAAAAATACAAACATTAGCCAGACATGGTGGTGTACGCCTGTAGTTCCAGCTACTTGGGAGACTGAAGTAGAAGAATTGCTTGAACCCGGGAGGCAGAGGTTATAGTGAGCCGACATTGTGCCATTGCACTCCAGCCTGGGCAACAAGAGTGAAACTTCATCTCAAAAGAAAAGAAAAGAAAAGAAAAAACACAGATAAGCTCATTCTAAAGTTTGTATGGAAATGCAAAGGAACCAGGATAGCTAAAACAATTTTGAAAAAGAATAAAATGGGCCAAGTCCAATAGTTCATGCCTATAATCCCAGCACTTTGGGAGGCCAAGGTGAGAGGATTGCTTAAGGCCAGGAGTTTCAGACCAGCCTAGGCAACATAGTGAGACTCTGTCTCTACAAAAATAAATTTTAAAAAATCAGGCAGGTATGGTGGTCTGTGCCTGTACTCCTAGGTACTCGGGAGACTGAGATGAGAGGATCACTTGATTGCCCAGGAGTTTGAGGCTATGGTGAAGTATGATCGTGCCGCTGCACTCCAGCCTGGGTGGCAGAGCAAGACCTTGTCTCTAAAAATAAAAATAAGAGGCCAGGCGCGGTGGCTCACGCCTGTAATCCCAGCACTTTGGGAGGCCAAGGCGGGCAGATCACGAGGTCAGGAGATTGAGACCATCCTGGCCAATGTGGTGAAACCCTGTCTCTACTAAAAATACAAAAAATCAGCTGGGCGTGGTGGTACATGCCTGTAATCTCAGCTACTCAGGAGGCTGAGGCAGCACAATCAGTTGAATCCGGGAGGCGGAGGTTGTAGTAAGTTGAGATCATGCCACAGCACTCCAGCCTGGCAATGGAGCAAGACTCTGTCTCAAAAAAAATAAATAAAAATAAGAATAAAATGGGAGAAATCAGTATGTCCCATTGCAAGACTTGTTCTATATATAACCATAGTAATCAAGGTTATGTGGTATTCATGGAGGAAAAGACACGTTGATCAATGTTAAAGAATAGAGTGCCCAGAAGTGGACCCACGCTAGTGCAGCAAACTGGTTTTTGACAACGGTGAAAGCTTAATCTAATGGAGAGAGGATAGTCTTTTCAGCAAATGCTCCTGGCGCAATTGGACACCCATATGGGGGGAAAAAAAAACCCAAAGAAAAAGCAAAAACACCTTGATTTAAACATCATTCCTTAAACAAAAAAAGCTCAAATCGATCATTGCATAGATTTAAATGTAAAATTATAAAACTTTCAGAAGGAGACATAGGAGAAAATCTTTAGGACTGAGGCTTTCGCCGAGAGATATTAGACATGACCCTGAGAGTACAATCTATAACATAAAACGTTTGGTGAATTGGACTTTAGCAAAGTTAAAAACATTTGCTCTGTAAAAATCCTGGTAGGAGAATGAAAAAACGAGTCTCGTGTTAGGAGAGTATATCTGCAAACCACACATCTGATAGTAGACGTGTGTCTAGAATATATACACTCAAAACTAAACAGTAAAAAAGCCAAACCATCCAAATAGAAAATAGGCAAAAGACAAGACGAATTTTACCAGAGAATACAGTCCTCGCTCCGTATCCACGGGCTCTGCATCTGTGGATTCTACCAACCACAGATCCTAAATATTTGAAAAAAAAAATTGTGTTTGTATTGAACATGTATAGACTTTTTTCTTGTTATTCTCTAAACAAGACAGCATAACAACTATTTACATCGTATTTACATTGCATTTGGTATTATAAATAATCTAAGGTAGTTTAAAGTTCATGGGAGAATACTCTGTTACGTGCAAATGCTGTGCCATTTTACATCACGGACTTGAGCATCTGGGGATTTTGGTATCTGAGGAACGCCCTGAAGCCAGTCCCCATGGATACTGAGAGACAGCTGTATACAGATGGCAAACAAGCACATGAAAAGATGTCCAACGGTGCTAGTCACGCGGGAAATGCGAAGGAAAGCCCGACTGAGAGAGAGATCGCTGTCTACCTATTTGAACAGCTAAAACGGATAACATTAAAAATAGTGACAACGCCAAATGCTGGCAAGAATGCAGCTCTCACATGTCACTGGTGAGATGGTGAGCTGGTCCGGTCATGCTGGTGAGACAGTCTGATGGGTTCTTAAAAAGTGAAACATATATGCTTCACAACCCAGCAGTCACACAACTGGACACTTGTTCCAGAGAATCAAAAACTTATGTTCACATAAAAGCCTATGTATCAATGTTTGCACAGTTCTTTGAAATAACAAAAAGCTAAAACAGCTGGAAACAACGGAAACATCCCGGAAAAGGTGCATGGATGAAGAAACGATCCCATCCCCTGTCCTCCACGAGCGACACCCCAGGATCCTGGTGTGAGAAGTGGAAGGACTCGCCTGTGTCACCCCTCCTCAGACCTGCGCCCAAGATCCCTGCATCCAAGTTCCTGCTCAAACAGCCCCTCCTCCTGGTCCTCACATTCCCCACCCCGGTGATCACGCCCTGATACCGTGGTTCACTGGATGTGCACCCATCCACATCGGCTCCAAGCTGCTTCTCCCCAGGCAAGTCCGCGTTGCCTGAACTCTGCCCTGCCATCCCCATGGTCTCTACTCCAGACCCCACTCATCCCTCCTCTTGCCAGGTTCCCCTCAGGTTCACTCACCTCCTTGGAAGGCACGCTCTGCCCCAGACCAAGCTGGTCTGACCCCTCTCCTTGGCTTACCCACTGTTGCTTTTAGCTCCTGTGACTTCAAGTGCTGCCTCTGGGCTCCAGGCTCATCGGCTATCCACCTGCACCGGGGGCTCCATGGGTATGTGCTGTTCCCCAGGTCTCCTCAGGAAACCCGTCCTCCCTGGAGCTTAGGTGGGACCACAGCCCAGAGTCAGTGCAAGCCACCCGCCACCCAGGCTTCCTCACCACTTCTCAGCCCTACCGCTGGAAAGCAGCCCTTCCCCCGGACCATGAGCGCCACTGTGTCTCCCTGCCTTGCTCCTTCAATCCCCCTCTCAGAGCAGCCACAGTGACCCTTATGAAGACAGTCTCTCCCTGCCCGCCAAGTCCCTCCACCCTTCCTATGGCCCACAGAGCACAGCTCCCCGATCCTGGCTACCTCTATCCAGCTTCCCCATCTGCCATACTCCTCCTGCCTCACCCAGCCCCAGGGATTGCTTTCCAGGGATACCGCTGGCATCACTCACACCTGCTGATCCCAGGCCTGTGGCACTTAGGAACCCGACAGTGTGATGCACCTGCTGCCGGGCCCAGCAGGAGCCCAAAGGCCCAGGGGAGGCACAGGACCCAGAGGATGGGACAAAGTGGGCAGGACTGGAGCCATCACCTCTAGGTCCAAACCCAAACATTGCCAGACACTAGCTGTGGGGTCCCAGGTCACAAATGGTCTGGATGTGCACCCGTCCACAGAAGTCCCTGTTCACCATCCCCTTGGCTCCTGTTCCCTGTATTGTAGCAGTGCTGCCTCACCAGCCTGCTTGGAGTTTGACGCGAGTCTAGCTGGGCGAGAAGCATTTAGGGCAGTGGCGCGCAGTCTGTGCTGTGTTAGCTCATGGTTCACCAGAGTTGGACGTGCGTGTGGCTGGGTGAGAGCCCTGTAGGGCAGCAGCGGGCACTCTGTGCTGTGTTAGCTCGTGGTTAGCCAGAGTTGGACGCGAGTCTCGCTGGGTGAGAGGCGTGTAGGGAGAGCAGTCTGTGCTGTGTTAGCTCGCGGTTCAGCAGTGGATACAGCCCTGGAGTTTCCACCTCAAGACACTGTTCTGAGAGTCACCTTAGACACCGCTCGCTACATGTGAAAACCACCTAGGGATGCTTGTGATTCCCCCAGAAGTGTTTATTTAAACTCTTCCATACACCATGAAGTTCAAAGCCACGTCTAATCCAGACGGGCCCATCGCCTGCCCCCGCTCCACTTCCATGTCCTCCTGGGGATGGGCACGAGCAGGGATCTCGCCCCGGGCATACCGTGAAGATGTCGGCTGGGAGGTAGAAGCTTCCCTTTTTCTCTGATTTTGCAGGACGAGAGCTGCAGCTCACAGAACCCCACCACTGCCTCACCTCCACCTCCCTCTGCAGTCTTACATATCCGCCTTAGCCTGGTAGAGCTCGACCAAGGGTGTCCCTTTGCTCAGCACAGCCTGCTGGGGCCGGGGTGTCCTCCTGGACTTGCTCACGATTCTGCTGACCGTCTTACCATGTGGCCAGCATGCTCCTTAAATCCTGTCCCTCCTGGGGGCTCCTGTTAACAGGCAGACCTTTCAACCTTGGATTTTTTTCTTCAAACGTTCTCACAAATCCTTTACTCAGACACTTTTTTTTTTTTTTTTTTTGAGACGGAGTCTTGCTCTGTCGCCCGGGCTGGGGTGCAGTGGCCGGATCTCAGCTCATTGCAAGCTCCGCCTCCCGGGTTTACACCATTCTCCTGCCTCAGCCTCCGACTGGCTGGGACTACAGGCGCCCGCCACCTCGCCCGGCTAGTTTTTTGCATTTTTAGTAGAGACGGGGTTTCACCGGGTTAACCAGGATGGTCTCGATCTCCTGACCTCGTGATCTGCCCGTCTCGGCCTCCCAAAGTGCTGGGATTACAGGCTTGAGCCACTGCGCCCGGCCTCAGACACCTCTTGAAGAGGCTTGCATTGCTTTTCCTGGCTGTGATAAAAGCCGCTTTTATAAACCTCAGTTTTTCATAAAATCTTACCTGGCTGTTTCCTTCTTTTAGACAATTCTTCCAACTTCAGATCAGTGTCTTCATGGCAAGGTATTCCTGGCTCACGCTGAACAAGGACTGAACAAGGAGGAGTGGGCTTCTTAGTCTCCTAGAGAAGGAGGCGGCCCAAAGGACGCACTGCTAGGACAGCAGGTAGAGCTAGTCCTGGGCCTCAGCCGGGCTCAGTAGCTTTGGCCTCGGTGGCACCCCAGTGCCGTGGGCCTTGAGGGGAGCTGAGCTCCAGGGAGCTCCAACCACTGGTGAGGCCTCAGCACTGGGCCCCGAGTGGCTGACTTTTCTGTGCCCGCCTCACATAGGGACAGCCCCTTCTTCATTCGCAGGTAATCCCTGACCTGGGCCCTCCACAGAAAGACATGTTTCCACCTGGGCTGGGGTCTCAGACTTTCTGTTTCAGGGTAACGATGCTCCACTTCTGGCTCCACATATCTGGCTTCTGTTGTTTTCTGACCCTGTTTCTTGGTCCTCCATTTATTGTATTATAATTGTGTTTGTACTGTGGTGGGTGAGTGGCACCAGAGGTGCCACATGCCACCTGCTGGGGTACCGCCAAGAGCTCGAGTACGGCCAGGGCCAGAGTCAGGGATGCTGGGAGGCGATGGGCAGCCAGGGCGAGGGTCACGGGTGCTGGTAGGCGATGGACGTCCAGAGCCCGGGTCAGGGGTGCTGGTAGGCGATGGATGGCTCCTGAGGTCGCCATCCACACTCTGCAATGTCTGTGCTCATGTTGCTGGAGAACAGCGTGGTGGGCTCCTGGGGACTGCTGGGAGGCTTTTCTCATCCACCAGGCAGCAGCCACTTCCAACTGCGTCCTCTGGTCTTGTCAGAGGTGCTGACCACAGGCAGATAAGGACACGGGGAACCGCAGGGGAAACTGGGGTGCTGGATGCCAGGTGGGCAGATGGAGGGGACTCCAGAGGATGACAAATGTGGGTCAAGGCCACTCTTTGCTGAGCCAGGGGCCCCGTTCAGAAACCATGGCTTTAGAGTCCGCAGGTGGGTAGGAGGCTGCCAGGTCCTGAGCTGTGGATGGGTGGTGGCCCTCAGCTGACCAGTGAGTCAAATGCAGAGACCTGGGATGGAGGTTCTGATGGTGGGAAGGGGTCCAGGGGGCTCTCCATGTTCACGACAGTTGCCCTTTGCTGAGTGGGGAGTCCCAGATGGACCCAGGGACTTAGGATACGCAGCAGGGCCCCAGCCAGTGGGACTTTGTGCAGGTCTCTGAGGAGGTAGTGCAGGGTCTGCAGGGGGAGTGGGCTGGAGGTTCTGGGCTACGGGTCGGGCGGGACAGGGAGGGCTTGGACAGTGTCTGAAAGCAGGTGGGCCTCACTCTGGGTCAATAGGGGCTCTTTGCCGAGCACAGAGTCCACACAGAGACCTTGGATGGCAGGTCTGCAGCTGGGCAGGGGTCCTGGACATGGGGCCCGTGGTACCACCCAGGAAGGGTAAAGGTGTTTGTGGACATGAGGGTGGACAACAGAGCTCAGGTGAGTGGCCGGGGTCAGGGGCTGAGGGTGCGGTGCAGCGCGAGGAGGAGTGGGCTCCTTAGTCTCCTAATGCAGGTCCTAGCTTGTAGCCCCACCCCTCACAAAGCTCTGCCCTGGGGATTCCAAAGTGACCCTGACCCTGGCTGAGATGAGAGCCTTACGCTCCGGCCATTTCCTCCACTGCTGGAGCTTCTGAAGGTCAGACCCCTGGGTCTGAGGAGTGGGGACCTCACCAAAAGGAAGACCAGGTGCCACGTGCGTGGGATTCTAGTGCCTGGGCCAGGACAGAGGAGACCAAACTCCAGGAGGAGGAAGGTTCTGCCCCAGGGGCCAGGCAACGGGGAAGTGGGCCACCTGCCTGAGAATGTGGATGTTGCTAGCTCCCAAACAGCACCCGCCCTGCGCGTCCCGTGCTGTCATCCATCCACTCCCATGGCTGCAATCAGCAGCCAAGACCTCAGCCCCTTTTGCTGGCAACGCCAGCGTCATTGTGATTTCTACAGCCAAGAAGACAATCTGTTTTGTGCCTAGACGTTTGCTCCTCGACCTCCTCGGTTTCCGTTGCAAATGTTGTTGGTATTCCCAGCAGTAGCCTGTTTCTTCTGCACAGAATAACGATACTACTAATAAATGGAAATGGAAATTGTTCCAGTCTTCTGATACGATGGGCTCTGAGGAAGTCAGTCTGTCCTTGGGGAATGCACCAGGACTGAAGGAAGCCTGTAATGAATCTCCCCTTCCCCTTTGCTAGGACTGTTGGGGGTCGGGGGTTGGGGGTTTGACACGGTTCTGGCCAATAGGGCCTGAGGAGATGTCTGCTGTAGGAGCCAGGTGATATCTGGGAAAGTTGCATCTCTTTAGTCAAAAAAAGGCAAAGGGTGGGAATCAGGCATCACTCTTTGCATATGGCCTGGCAGGGTGAATATTCAATATTAGGAGCTGTAGCAGCCAAAGTGAGACCGTGAGAAAAGGTAAAGAAAATCCTAAGAAACTGTGTAGCTATGGTTATTGTTCAGTCTCCACATTCTCTCAACCCTCTTCATCGTCTTAGCACCCACAGAAGATACTCAGGTCATAATCCCGATCACCTCATCAACTCACTTTACCCTCCAACTACAGGAAAGGGAGGCATCGTACTAATCTCCCAACTCTCATTCTCTCAACCCTCTTCACCCTCCCAGCAACCCGCAGAAAGGCATGTCACCATCTCCTTGGTCCATTAACCTACCTGACCCTACCAACAACCACAAAAAAGATACGGCATTGTCTCAATGTTCCATCAACCCACTATAACTTCATCACACAAAAGGAAGGAGTGTACTCATTTTCACCTCCAATCAACCCATTTCAAACGCCCATGTTGTCATAATCTCCATTTTCCATCAACCCATTTCACCTTCCCAACCTTCCAAGGGGACAGCACTGTCATAATCTCAGCATCCCATTGATCTAGTTCAGCCCACCAACTATGCACAGGAAAGAAATTTCAATTATGCATCAACCCATGACTTCCACCGGAACACGCACAGAGGAGGCCTGTCATAATCTCAGCATGACCTCAACTCATTTTGCATCCTCCCATTACAGTGAGGGAGCTCTTGTAATATTCTCATTTTCCACAAACCCACTTGACTCCCTGGATAATCAATTGTCAAAATCTCCATTTTCTATGACTGATTTTACTCTCCCAACTGCCCATGAGGAAGACATATCGTCATCTCAATTCCAGTCGATATTCTTCTGGCTCTTCAAATCCACAGAGATGGATTATCATAATCTCCATGGTTCATCATTCTACTTCTCTCTCGCAAACACCACAAGGTGTTGTCATCCATTTTCCGTCAACCCACTTGGCCCTCCCAACCACCCTTGGGGAAGGCATATCATAATCTCCCTTTTACGTCAATTCTCTTAATCTCCAACTACTCATGAGGAAGGTGCTTGCCATCATAATCTCTGTTTCCAAGAGAGGAAAAGCAGGCCCAGAGAAGATGAGCTTCTGGTCACAGTCACCCAGCTGGTGAGTGGAGGTTTTAGAGTCAAACCCAGCATCTGGCTGCAGAGTCCCGCGCCCCATTCCCTCCTGGTGACAGGTGTGCTCCATGGGACTCTTACGAAGATGGATGTCAATGTGCTGCAAAAGATGCCTGATAACAATCTGATGAGAAAAGTGGAAAGCTATCTGAGCAAAACCTAGAAGTTGGGAATGGGAGCAGAGACGAGAAGTAACGATTTTAAAGACCTCACAGCAAAGTGGGGAGCATGAGGAAGAGAAAGCTTTCCAAGGATTCCATCTGGATATAGGCACGGAGGGAGGAGGCTCATGTGTGGACTCCTTGTTTGTAGAAAGTGACCACTAGGCCGGGCGCGGTGGCTCAAGCCTGTAATCCCAGCACTTTGGGAGGCCGAGACGGGCGGATCACGAGGTCAGGAGATCGAGACCATCCTGGCTAACACGGTGAAACCCCGTCTCTACTAAAAAATACAAAAAACTAGCCGGGCAAGGTGGCGGGCGCCTGTAGTCCCAGCTACTCGGGAGGCTGAGGCAGGAGAATGGCGTAAACCCGGGAGGCGGAGCTTGCAGTGAGCTGAGATCCGGCCACTGCACTCCAGCCTGGGCGACAGAGCGAGACTCTGTCTCAAAAAAAAAAAAAAGAAAGAAAGAAAAGAAAGTGACCACTAATGCTAAGTTCTCAACCACTCTGAACCCTGCAGTCCATTCTGACCTGAAGGCACCTGGGTTTAGCTGCATGCTAAAAATTTTTATATGTAGTATTTCTTATTGTCTAGTTCTAAATCTTTTCAGCTCCCACTGTAATTCATTCTTTGGGCTATTAGTCAAATGTGGTTTTATGGTTTTACATTTTCAAATGTTTGGTGATTGTTTCTTATTCTGTTGTCATTGCATTTGGTCAGAGAACATGACCAATGTGATATAGATTCTTTGGTATTTTTTGAGATTTGGTTTTGTGGGCTGGTAATGTGTTCATTGTTTGTTAGTAAACATTCCATATATGCTTGAAAATAATGAATTATTTAATTTGGGGTATATATATCTTTAGAATCATGCTTGTTAATTGGGTTCTTCAATTTTTCATGACCTGATTAATTATAAAACTATCAAATCTATCAGGTATGAAAGACATATAATAATAAAGTTCTATATATAAAAAATAAAGTTCTATAATAATAGTTGGTGACTCCAATACCCTATTCTCAATAATGGATAGGACAATCATACAGAAGATAAGTAAGGAAATAAAGGATTTAAGCAACACAATAAGCCAACTAGATCTAACACACATCCAGACATTCTACCAAGGACAACAGCAGCATACACATCCTTCTCAAATAAGCGTGAGTCATTTTCCAGGATACACCATCTGTTAGGCCACAAATTAGGTCTCAATCGATTTTAAAATGTAGGTATCATATAAACTCTTCTCCAACCACAACAGGATAATGTTAGCAATCAGTAACAGAAGTAAAACTGTAAAATCCACAAATTTCTGGAATTTAAACAACACACTCTTAAACAACCAATAAGCCAGAAAAGAAATCACAAAGGAAATAAGAAAATACTTAGAATGAAAACGAAAACGCAGCAGACCAGCACTTGCAGGATGCTACAAAAGCAGTGCCACAGGGGAAATTCATAGTTATAAATGCTTACACTAAAAAACTAGCAAGATCTCAAACCAGCAACCTAACTTTACAACTTAAGAAGCTAGAAAAAGAAGAATAAACTAAACCCAAAGCTAGCAGAAGAAATACTGAAGGTTAGAGAGTGATAAATGAAATAAAGAATTGAAAAACTATAGAGAAAAATCAATAAAATAAAAAGTCAGTTCTTTGAAAGATCAACAAAATTAACAAACCTTTCACTAGATGGACTAGGAAAATAGAAAACTCCAGTTACTAAATCAGAAATGAAAGTGGGCACATTACTACTGACTCTACAGAAATAAAAAAAAATTGTAAGAGAGTACTATGAACAATTGTATGCCAACACATTGGATAACATGGGTGAAATGAACAAATTCCTAGAGACACAAAATCTACTGAGAGACAAATAAATCAGGAATAAATAGAAAGTCTTAAGAGAATTATAACTAATGTAGAGATTGAATCAGTAATCAGAAATCTGACAAAGAAAAGCCCTGGACTTGATGGCTTCACTGGCAAATTCTTCCAAATACTTGATGAAGAATACCAGTTCTTCTCAGGCGCTTCGGAAAAACTGAAGGCGAAGGACTACTTACTTCCTAACTATTCTATCAGGCCAACATTATCTTGATGCCAAAGCCAGACAAAGACACTATAAGAAAAGAAAACTGGGCTGAGCGTGGTGAATCACACCTGTAATCCCAGTACTTTGGGAGGCTGAGGCAGGAGGATCACTTGAAACCAGGAGTTCAAGACCAGCCTGGGCAACATATTGAGACCCCATCTCTACAAAATAATAAAATAGGCTGGTGTGGTGGTGAATGCCTGTAGTCCTAGCTACTTGGGAGGCTAAGGTGGGAAGATCACTTGAGCCCAGGAATTCCAGGTTGCAATGAGCCATGATCACACCACTGCATTCCAGCCTAGGCAGCAGAGCAAGACCCTGTCTCTAAAAAAAAAAAAAAAAAAAAAAAAATTTAGGAATTAGCTTAACCAAGGAGGTGAAAGACTTCTGTACTGACAACTACAAAAAAGTTGCAGTAAGAAATTAAAGAAGACATAAATAAATGAAAACACATCCCATGTTTGTGGACTGGAAGATGTCAATAGTACTCAAAGCGATCTACAGATTTAATTCAATCCCATCAAAACCACAAAGCCTTTCTCAGAAATGGAAAAACCCATCCTAAAACTCATATAGAACCTCAAGGGATCCCAAATAGTAAAAACAATGTTGAAAGAAAAGAAGAAAGTTAGAGGACTCACACTTCCTGATTTCAAAACTTACTACAAAGCTACAGTAATCAATAATTTAGTATCTGGTAAACTTGCTACAAAGCTATAATCAAGAATACGGTAATCTACAGTCTGTCTTCATGCCAGGGTGGTACCCTGGGCCTATGTATCTGTCTTTATGCCAGTACCACATTGGCACAGAGACAGACACATAGGTCAATGAAATAAAACACAGAGTTCAGAAATAAACCTTCACATATATGGTCAAATAATCTTTGACAAGGTGCTGAGACCGTTCAGTGAGGAAAAGAATAGTCTTTTTGACAAGCGGTGTTGGGAAAACAGGACATTAATTTACAAAAAAATTAAGTTGGATCTTTTGCCTCACACCATATACAAACTACAAAGATCTAAATGTACCACCTAAAACTGTAAAACTCTAAAAAAACAATAAGACAAAGCTATACAACTTTGGATTTGGCAATGATTTCTTGGATATGACAACGAAAGCACGGGCAAAAGACAATGTGAACAGAGCAAACAGGCAACTTGCTAGATGGGAGAAAATAGTTGCAAGTTGCATATGTGATGAAGAATTAGTATGCTTAGTACGTAGAAAACTCCTAAAACTCTTCAACGAAACAACAAGCTGATTCAAAAATAGACACATGACTTGAATAGACATTTCTCTAAATAAGTACTCAAATGGGCAATATGCATATAAAAAATGTTTGACATCGCCATTCATTAGGCAAATGCATATCTAAACTACAATGAGGCTAGGGTATAGTGGCTCACACCTGTAATTCCAGCACTTGGAGAGGCTGAGGGATTGCTTGAGCCCAGTTCAAGATCAGCCTGCACAACATACTGAGACCCCCATCATGTCTCTAAAAAAAATTTTTTTTTAATTAGCCAGGCATGGTGGTGTTTGCCTGTATTTCCAGCTACTCAGGAGATTGAGGTAGGAGGATCACTGGAGCCCAGGAGGTCAAGTCTGCAGTAAGCTATGATTGCACCACTTATACTCCAGCATGGGCAACAGAGTGAGACCCTGTCTTAAAAACAAAAAACAAGGCGTGAGGCCTCTCCGCCGCCGCCGCAGACGCCGCCGCGATGCGCTACGTCGCCTCCTACCTGCTGGCTGCCCTCGGGGGTAACTCCTCCCCCAGCGCCAAGGACGTCAAGAAGATCTTGGACAGCGTGGGCATCGAGGCGGACGACGACCGACTCAACAAGGTTATTAGTGAGCTGAATGGAAAAAACACTGAAGACGTCATTGCCCAGGGTATGGGCAAGCTTGCCAGTGTACCTGCCGGTGGGGCTGTGGCTGTCTCCGCTGCCCCAGGCTCTGCAGCGCCTGCTGCTGGTTCCGCACCTGCTGCAGCAGAGGAGAAGAAAGACGAGAAGAAGGAGGAGTCTGAAGAGTCAGACGATGACATGGGATTTGGCCTCTTTGATTAAATTCCTGCTCTCCTGCAAATAAAGCCTTTTTACACATAAAAAACAAAAACAAAAACAAAACAAAACAAAAAAACTGCAACGATATACCACCTGACACCATTAGGTTGGTTACTATATTAATAAAACAAACAAGCAAACAAAAAAACACAAAAATTCCAGAAAATAACAAGTGTTGGTGAGGATGTGGAGAAACTGGAACCCTTCTGCACCATTGCTGGGAATGTGAAATGGTACATCCATGATGGAAAACAGTATGGGGGTTCCTCAAAAAATTAAAAGTAGAATTACCCAGCAACTGAATTTCTGCACACATACCCCAAAGAATTGAAAGCAGGGTCTCAAAGAGCTATTTGTATGCACATGTTCATAGCAGCATTATTCACAATAGCTAAAACATGGACGCAACCTGTGTTAGTCCATTTTCATGCTGCTGATAAAGACATATGCAAGACTGAGTAATTTATAAGGAAAAAGAGTTTTAATGGACTCAGTTCCACATGGCTGGGGAGACCTCACAATCATGGCAGAAGGTGAAATGCACATCTCACATGGCGGCAGACAAGAGAAGAAAACTTGTGCAGGAAAACTCCCCTTTGTAAAACCATCAGATCTCATGAGACTTATCCGCCATCACGAGAACAGCATGGGAAAGACCTGCCCTCATGATTCAATTACTTCCCACTGGGTCCGTCCCACAACACGTGGGAATTGTGGGAACCAAAATTCAAGATGAGATTTGGGTGGGGACACAGCCAAACCATATCACAACCCAAGTGCCCATTGATGGATAAATGAATAAGCAGAATGTGGTATAAACAATGGGATACTATTTAGCCTTAAAAAGGGATGAGATTCACCCCATCTCTACTAAAAAGAAATACAAAAAATTAGCCGGGCGTGGTGGCACCCGCCTGTAATCCCAGCTACTCAGGAGGCTGAGGCAGGGAACCAGTTGAACCCGGGAGGCAGAGGTTGCAGTGAGCCGAGATCGCGCCACTGCACTCCAGCCTGGGCAACGGAGCAAGACTCTGTCTCAAAAAAAACAAAACAAACAAACGATAAAAGGGATGAGATTCTGACACAGGCTGCAACATGGATGAATCTTGAGGACACCGTGCTAAGTGAAATAAGCCAGTTGCCAAAAACACAACTACTACAGAATTCCACTTATATGAGGTGGCTAGACTAGTCAACATTATAGAAACAGAAAGTAGAATGGTGGGTACCAGGGCCAGGGGAAGGGAAATGAGGAATTATTGTTTAATGGAGACAGAGTTTCAGTTTTGCAAGATGGGAAGAGTTCTACACAGATGCATGGTGGTGACGGTTGCACATCACGAGTGTATTTAACACTACCAAACTGTACACTTAAAATGATTAAGGTTGTAATTTTAAGTTATATGCATTTTACTACAAACTTTAAAAGTTGAAAAAAAGACAAGTGAGGGCAGTCATTGCACTGGGGAGAAGGAGGAGGGCAGTTACTGGTGGGGGCTTTGGAGGGGTTTTTGACACAGTGTTCCACTTCTCAAACCAAGTGGCAATTACACAAATATTGCTTTGCTTTTTAAAAAAAGATTGTGGCTTTCTTCTTCCTAGAAGACTGTGTGTTGTCCTCTTGTCTGGTGTGCTTTGTTGAGAGAAGCTGCCCCATGGGAGAGCCTACGTGGCTGGGAGCTTAGGGTCCCTCTGCCCAACAGCCCATGAAGAGTAAGCTCGGATGCAGACTTCCCCAGGCAAGCCTTCAGATGAGAACACAGATGCTGTGCCATTGTCCTGATTGCAGTCTAGTGAGAAGCCAATATGCAGAGGACTCAAGCCATGCCTAGATTCCTGACTCATGGAAATGGTGAGATACTGAATGTTTTTTAAGCTGCAAAGTTTCAGGGAATTTTATTATGCCCCAATAGATAACAAATAATGCTACGTATAGAATCCTGTGTTACTACTTATTTTGTCTTGTGACTTAAAAAAAATAGATATTTGACTATTGCTTGGCTTTTATCATTGTAATTGATAAGGTTGTTTTCAAGATAACTGCTTTTGGTGTAATCTGAGTGGTTTTCTTTTTCACTTTAAATTTTTTTTGTCTTTTGTATTCTGTAGTTGTACTCCCTAGAAGTGTAGTTTCATTTTTTTCCACCAGTTCAAGTCTCATAGTGTTCCTGAATCTTAGGATTCACATTTTTCATGAAGTATAGAACTTTCTTAGACATTATCTTTTTAAATACTGTTGCTTCCTCATTCTTCTAATCATTCAGAATGGAACTCTCAAAGATGTTTGGGATCTCCTCATTCTGTCATCATGCTCTGCCTCACACCAGAAGTAATTTCTGCATATATCACAAATTCAGCTTTCAGCTGGGTCTAAATTGCTTTTTAACTCATTCATTGAGTTAATTTTAGCAAGTATGGTTTTCCATTCTAGATATTCCATTTAGTTCTTCAAAACTGCCTATTCTTCCCCCGTTCCCTTGCAATCGTATTCTTGTTCATTTACTTTTTTTTTTTTTTTTTTTTGAGATGGAGTTTCACTCTCGTTGCCTAGGCTGGAGTGCAATGGCACAATCTTGGCTCACTCCGCCTCCCAGGTTCAACCAATTCTCCTGTCTCGGCTTCCCAAGTAGCTGGGATTATAGGCATACGCCACCACGCCCAGCTAATTTTGCAATTTTAGTGAAGATGGGGTTTCTCCTTGTTGGTCAGGCTGGTCTCGAACTCCCAACCTCAGGTGATCCACCCACCTCGGCCTCCCAAAGTGCTGGGATTACAGCCGTGAGCCACTGCGCCCAGCCTCATTTACTTCATTACTGTAATTCTTAACCATGTTAAACATGTTTAATTAATGTTCTCTTTTTTGCTCGATTCACCTTCTGAAGACCTTTGGTGAGGGAGTCCGTTCCTGCTTTCACACATCTGCTGACTTCCCTCATGTGGTTCTTTCTTTGCGTGTCTTGTACTTTTGTAAATTCATCTTCAGTGGGTTTTATGGGTAGGAATTGGAGGGGGCTAGATTGAGAATGTCTATGTGATTTTGCTTCTATCACTGTGCCTGCTTCTGTCATGGGCATCAAGGGTCTTACTGGCCTGGGCCCAGGTTTTATATCAAGTTGTTTGCTGCAGGGGTGGTAAGGCCTGGATTGTGAAACCTGTGAAAATTTCATACCTAGGCTGGGCACGGTAGCTCATTCCTGTAATCCCAGCATTTGGGGAGGCCAAAGTAGGAGGATCACTTGGGCCCAGGAGTTCAAGACCAGCGTGGGCAACACAGCTAGACCCTGTCTCAAAAAAGAAACAGTCAATACCTGAAGTCTAACGAGACTCTGAGTCCTGATTATCAATTGTCAACAAAACTGTTTCTGTCTCACAGAACCACAACAGGCAGGCAAACACAGAACCATCCTATTTTCTTCCTATTTTCATCCTATTTCTGTGGGCACATTTGTTCATATCTCTCCTGAGGGTGTAGCCCTTTGAGTGCCCTTGTTCCAGTTCCCGATTCACGTGGGTCCAGGGAGGCCTCGTCTCCTTTCCCATGTAAGTGCGGAGACTTAAATCCCGAGGCTCGGGACCAACATTCTCCCAGGCTGCTGCCCTTTGGCTCTTACACTTCAAGACCTGGTTTTCAGTCTTCTGTTTGTCTCTGGTTCCTGTCACATCCCTCACCTCCTTGTGAGCTCAGCGGTGCCTCAGAAGTTTGTTGTTTCTATCTTGTGCTCACAAGTTCTGTTCTGGGAGGCTTTTGGGGTTAGACCATCACAGGTAAAGACAGAAGTGGAAATCTACTTTTGCACTATTTCTAAGATCAATTTCTAGGCTTGTTTTCAGAACATTTGCCATCCCTCTCTGCTCTGGTTTGAATAACTGTCCCCTCCAAAGTTCATATTGAAGTTTGATTGTCATTGTCATTGTGATGATCTTTTTTTTTTTTTTTGAGACGGAGTCTCGCTCTGTCGCCCAGGCTAGAGTGCCGTGGCCGGATCTCAGCTCACTGCAAGCTCCGCCTCCCGGGTTTACGCCATTCTCCTGCCTCAGCCTCCTGAGCAGCTGGGACTACAGGCGCCCGCCACCTCGCCCGGCTAGTTTTTTGTATTTTTTAGTAGAGACGGGGTTTCACCGTGTTAGCCAGGATGGTCTCGATCTCCTGACCTCGTGATCCGCCCGTCTCGGCCTCCCAAAGTGCTGGGATTACAGGCTTGAGCCACCGCGCCCGGCCTGTGATGATCTTAAAAGGTGGAACCTCTGAGAGGCAATTCAGCCACGAGGGCTTTGCCCTTCTGAATGGGCTGGTGCTGTTATCATGGGAGTGGGCTTCTAATAAAAGGGTGCGTTCAGCACCCTTTGCTTTCTCTCTCTCTTTGCCCTTCTGCTGTTCTGCGATGTGAAGATGCAACAAGAAGGCCCTCACCAGATGCAGCCCCTTGAGGTTGAACTTCCCAGCTTCCAGAACCATAAGCCAACAAGCTTCTGTAAACTATGTTACCCACTCTGTAGTAGTCTGTTATAGCAGCACAGAATGGATGAAGACGTCCTCTGTATCATTTTGCAATCCTACAAGAAAGGTGTTCTTTTGTACTCATTTCATCCCTGGCTAAACTGGACTCTGGAGGGCTAAAGTAACAAGGCAGGTCTGTCTGCTTCCAGAGGACCTGTCCTACAGTGGCGGTTCTGGGCTCCCCTGGGCTTTGTGGCACTTTACAGCTTGCAGTCATCCTGCAAGGTAGATGTTCCTTCTCTTCCCATCTTATGGCTGAAAACCAAGCCCTTATAGCAGTTATACAAGTTATGTGGCAGTTTTCAGCAATTGTATTAAAAATATTTTAGGTAGACAATATGGTGTATATACATAATGGTACACCAGTCAGCCTTAAAAAGGAAGACAATGCCGCCATATATGACAATATGGATAAACCAGAAGGGCGTTATGTGAAAAACCCAGGCACAGAAAGACAAATGCTGCATAATCTCACAGGTGAAATCTAGAAAAGTTGAACTCACAGAAGCAGAGGGTAGAATGGTGTTTATCTGGGGCTGGGGCTGGACAGTGATGTTGGTCAAGGGATACATTTGAGTTACATTGGAGGAATATGTTCTAGGATCTATAGTAGGACATGATGACTATGGTTAGTAACAACATATCGTGTGCTGGAAAATTGCTGAGAGTAGATTTTAAGTGTTCTCACCACACCAAAAAACAAGTATGTGAGTTAATGCACGTTAACTAACTTGATTTAGCCATTCCACAATGTATACATGTTTTAAAACAAGTTGTAAACAATATATACAATTATTATTTGCCAATTAAAATATATACATTTAAAAATATTTTAGATATTTGTCCATTTTTGTTTCAAGTTTACTTGTTGGTCATTTTATTGTTAAAAAATTCTTGGCTGTTTTTGGCCGGGCGCAGTGGCTCATGCCTGTAATCTCATCTCTTTGGGAGGCTGAGGCAGGTGGATCACCTGAGGGTCAGGAGTTCGAGACCAGCCTGACCAACACGGTGAAACCCCCATCTCTACTAAAAATACATAAAATTAGCTGGGTGTGGTGATGGGTGCTCTACAATTCCAGCTACTTAGGAGGCTGAAACAGGAGAATCGCTTGAACCTGGGAGGCAGAGGTTGTAGTGAGCTGAGATGCACCATTGCACTCCAGCCTGGGCAACAAGAGCGAAACTCTGTCTCAAAATAAATAAATAAATAAAAAGATTGTTTTTTTTTTCTGTGTGTACATGACTGACACCACCAGTGGTTTCCTTTAATACCTCATCAATGTTCCCAGGCACTTTTTCTATTTGAGGTATGTGAAGTGATAGGGTGGCCCTTGTCTTGAGTGTGATACTGAACACACCGACTGATAAAATGGGGGCCTTTGGCTGCACACCAGACACTCTGGGTACTGATGAGCTCGCCCCCGACTCTGTGCCAGAAATCAGAACGGTGGTCCAGAAGAGTTGGCGGAAAGAGGAGGAACCAGATGCAGTGATTTACCTGGTTTGTCCTGGTGTCAAGTAAGTTGGAGTTTTTCTTTCACACATGGCTGGCACACAGAAGCACTCATAAATACCCGAGTTGAGTAATATAGTCCATTGATGTGGAGTCGCATGAAGCAGCATTCGTCCATCCAAAATGCTGATGCTTCTTTAGAGTGGACTGAGTTTTCCCCCAATACTAGGTTGTCCCACGCGATGGACAAAAATATCCCGTGTGGGAATGGAGGCTGGCTGGGGGGAACCTAGTGCCCAGGCCTCTGGCATCCCCACCAAGGTGACTCTCCAGCAGCTCCTAGGATAGCCCATCTGTGTAGGACAAACGCCACAGGACCCTCCTGTGTGCAGGCACATGACAGGCCCAGGCACAGGGAGGCAGGTGGGCAGGCACAAGAGCAGCCAAACACTGACCCTGGAGGGCGGTGGTCATCTGCTCATCATGGGAAGGACTGGAGGTGAGAGAGGGAGGCAGCGCCCACTGGGGTTGGGACGAGCTGTGCACACGGCTGGGTGCACACAAAACTGAGGCTTCTTTGTGAGCAACACAGTCACATTTAGGTGTAGGAATCTTGGCTGGAGTTGCCCAATGTGGGGAGCAGACAGCTCTGCAGCCAGAACCACAGCTGGAGAAGGAAGCACTTGGAACAAGCCAGGACAGTGGGACGGGCCAGGGTCATATAAGAGTCGTGATAACGCACTGACAAGTTGTGCAGAGGGACACTGCAGACGGAGGCCATGGGGCGTGCTGATGGGGAAGACGACGGATCCCTGGCTGGCATCCGTCTCCGTTCTTAGTTGCCTGCGGAATTCCGGAGAGCTCTGCTCCAGCTACACTGGACATAAAAGTGCACAGGAAATGGATCCAGGAGAGGAACTGCTCTTCTGGACTGAGCTTGCTGCTCATGGCAGCCTCACCTACAGGACCCAAAGCCTTATGTGATGTTTGCTGGACACTCAGCCACGTGGCTGCCTGTTGAGCTCTGCAAGTCCACGTGGGAGCCAGGAATTTCTCCCCAGAAGCCTCTCCATTTTATTCACCAACGCCCAGTAAATCACAACCTGACTTGCTGCAGAGGATGGAGTGCCTGGGACCCGTCTGTCCTCAGCTTCCCTGGGGAAAGGGGGTGGCACGTCCGTGCTGCCTTCTCCTGGGCTGGCTGTCCATGCCGAGCAGACAGCAAAGTCCAGTGAGGTCCCTGCTTGTGCACCCCACCAACCACATCGTCCCTTCCCGGCAGCCTCTCCTAGGCCCCTCCATCTGCGACCCCTTGTCCCCTGCACCGATGTCTGGCCTTGCAGGTTGCTGCTCATTTTTCTGGAATTTTCTTAGATCTCTGCAGGGCTGCCCCTCCCCCTACAAGGGCTCCACGCGTGTTCCCTCCTTCCCTCCACAGACTCCCACTGGGCTTCCCTGACAGGGCCCCACCCTCCCCAAAGCTCTGGTGACACCTGCCAGGTTTCCTCCAGGCCACAGCTGGGCAGCCCGGTCTTAGAACAGAAAGTGGTACGCATGGCAGGCCCGACTGACGACCCAGCACCCAGCACTGTCAAGGGCAGACATGGGCTTCTCAGGGCAGCCTAGGACGCGTCCTCACGAACCACAGCGAAACTAGAGCAGGTGTCTGTCTCGGATAGGAGTCTGTATCATTCCGTTTCCAGGCTGTGGTTTCTGAAATTATGCAACTATCTGATCATTCCAGTGTGCTCAGAGTAGCCACGCGCAGAGAAACTCCCCACGCGGTGGATGGAAGCGTCCACTCGCGGCGCGAGGAATATCCCTGGGCCCCTCGGGAGAGTCTGCAGGGGCAGCCCCTGGGTGAGCAGGCCCGGTGCGGCCTCTCCCTGAAGGGACTTTCGGGCCCTTCCTGGTCGGGGCGTCTCCGGCAGCGGGCAGCAGCAGAGCTGAGCTGCCTGGACGTTGGTTGGCTACAAACCCTACTCTTGTTAAAGGAAAAACGGGGTCGGGAAGGGGGTTCTCCAGCCCTGAACTTCCCGGGCCGGGGACAGCGCGCTGGGCCGGGCAGGACGCGGCCCCTCCCGGAGTCAGGGTCCCCCCCGGCTGGGACGCACTGGGGCGGGCGCGCTTCTCCTCCCGGGGCCCCATGTGCGGCCGGCTCTTGGACGGTAAGTCAGGGCCCGGGTGGGGGCGACGGGGGAAACCCGCGGCCTCGGTCCCCCTGGTCAGCCCCGGGGACAGCGGCACCGCAAGGACAAGCTCTTCGGAGGCGCACGGGCCAGGCCGCAGGGCCAGAAGCGAGCGCGGGGGGGCGGCGGCTGGCGGGGCGGGAAGGGAGCGGGGCGGCCGCGGCGCGGAGGAGCGCCATTTACGTTCGGGTCCGTTAAGGGCGCTGACGTGGGCGACCCTGCCTCGGCTTCCGGGACCGGCGCCGACCCGCAGGGGGCCTCGGGGCGGGCGGCGCTCCTGCCAGCGGTGCTGAGCCTGGCCCGACCCTGCCCGCCTTCCTCGGGGACAGGCGGTTTAGAACGTGCGGAACACCGGGTCTCCGGCTTCCGCCGCGGTGCAGCCCCCGCGAGCTTCCCGCCAAGCTCCCGCCCCGCCCCGCAGCCGCGCCCGGCCGGGCGGGCCCTGAGCCGCCCGCGTGAGTCCGTGCGCCGCCCGCGCCGGGAACCAGGAGACCAACCGCGAGGCCCCGCCCGC
>NC_045436.1:183429550-183439585 GCF_002776525.5 Piliocolobus tephrosceles
GGCCGCGGTCGGGGGCGGGATCGCGGCAAGGGTCGTGCGCATGCGCGGGCCGCTGCGTGTGAGCGAGCGCCGCCGTCTGCCCTCCCCGCCCACGGCCCGCGCAGGTGACACAAAGGGGCCCGTGGGCCTCCAGGCTGCTCCACCGACCCCAGCCCCGTGGGACCCGGGACGGCACCCCGAGTCCCGATCCCCGGCCGCTACCCCGTCCCCGATCACGACCCCACGGCTGGGCCTGCGGAACCGGGGTGGGAGCTGCGCCGTGCGCAGCTAGGGCTGTCCTGGGGCGCGCGCTCCCGGGCCACTCGCGGGAGCGCGCCCCCTCCCGCCCCGAGGCCGCCGGCGACCGCGGCCGCGCGCTGTGGGGGAAGGGGACGGGGCCCGGGGGCCGGGTCTGACCGTGGAGGAGGCCGCCGCCCTCAGACCGGGCCCAAAGCGCAGCCCCCGGCGGTGACGCAGGAGGGCCCCGGGGGTCTCCGCTCCCGCGAACTCCGCGAGGTCCTGCACCAGCCCGGCGCCCCCACCTGCCCCTGCCTGTGCCGGCCCGGGTCCCGGGGCGCCTTCCTTGCGGGCTGCGGCCACGGAAGCAGGGAGCACGGGCCGACGCCGGGCTCACGGCCATCGCCATCTTGTAGCGCCCGCGTCCTGGGCCGGCCCGGGCCGCTCCGCGGAGCGTCTCTCTCCCTCGATCCCGGTGCAAAGGCAGAGCCCGCGCGCCTGATCCCCGGGCCAAGGCTGGAGCGTTCTCTGGCGGCCTCCAAGGGCGCCGGTTTCCAGAAGCCCGGCCGGGGCCAGAGCCCTTTTGCTGTAGTCTCCGCGATTGCTGGGACAGAATTCCTTTCCAGTGGGGAAAAGGGAAGGCGGTCGCGCCCTTTCCGGTGCCCTGAGTGGGGAGGTGAAACCCTGAGAGTTGGGGCTACAGGGCCCGGAGCCAGGGCTGAGGCGGCGGGTGCGCAGGGTGCTCCGTGGAGCCCGAGCACCACCCCACGAGTCCTCTCCAGCGTTTCTGTAGGAGCTCGGCAGGGAGCACACGTCCCTGGGGAAGAAAACGGCGCTGGTGGCTGGGCCTGCGCCGCGGGCGTCCTCGCTGAGCTCCTAGCGCGTGGCCTGTGCGCGTCTGTGTACTCGTCTGCGGCTTGGGGCAGGGTTGGGGCAGCACCGTGGGGTAACTATTTGCCGTTGCAGCTGAGGATGACAGCTGCGGTTTGGGGGTCCCACGTTCTGTGTCCTGGAACTTTGTAGGGCGTGGCTCTGCCCTGGGCCTCAGCACCAGGTCCCCCCTACCTGCCCAGGCCTGGCCACCTCCCTCTGGGGTCTGGGTTTGGCTCCTGGTTGGCACTGTCAGCTCTGCAGACGCGTTTTGCCCGCTGTGATGCTGTCGCCCATCTTTGAGCACCTGCTTCCATGCTGGCGTCCTCTGCAGAACTCTGGGAGGGCCATGCGGTGGGGGCTGCATCTGCTCACTGCCCGGCCTGCCTGTCCGCCTGCCTGGCCATTTTTGAGGTGTCTGCCATGTCCGCAACATGCACTTCGTCCTGTTAGCCTTGACCAGGGCAGCTGTTAGTTCTGAGAGGTGGACATGTGGTTGGGAATGTCAGTGAGTACAATCTTCCCTTCTACACACTTGTCATTAACCTGAGAACATGGCAGTGGGGGAGGGGAGGTGTAGCCCGGGGTGCACAGGACTGTGGGCTGGTCCTGTCCGTCTGCTGAGTGGGATGAGCCTTGGCCCAGTCCTGTGGACTTGGCGCAGAACCGACCCCAGCCACGTCCTGGGTGGATTGGAGGTACTGGCTGGTCCTGTCTGCCTCCTCCAAGGGCTGGGAGCCCCCCACGCTTTGGACATTTGTAGTGTAAGGTTCCATTATCCAGCAGACAGCCACTGTTAACAGTCCCTCTGTTAATAAATTTTTTCTAGAGGAACCCTGGACAGAAGTAGTCACGTTCTCCAGGAAATGGGCCCCAGGCTCTAGAGGCCCAGTCTCTTCCTTTGGGGCTCAGAGGTGGCTGTTGAGCCACACCTGGCTCCCCACCAGCCTGGCAGTTTTTCTCCTCTGCCTGTAACTAGCCCTTTCAACGTCCTGTAGCCAATGCCCCCAGAGTGTGACCTGGTCTGAGCTGATGGTGGCGTCTCTGAGCCAAGAGGCGTTCGGCTGGTACCACTAGTGTTGCTGAGAACCCTTCAGGCAGCTCTCTGTGCCCAGCTGTGCCCTGGCGCTCCCCATGCAGTGCCCAAGTCAAAGGCATGTGCCCTGTGAGGTGTTTACCCAGGTGACTCTCCTTCTAGAAGGACTTCATGTTTTCTGCTCCACTCAGGGCTGGAGAGGGCTCCATCCGGGTGGTGCTGACGGTGCAGGCCTGGCTCAGGGCCCAGGGGTGGCCAGGAGGTGGTGGAGGCAGCAGGTGGTGTCCTCCGGGTTCTGTGGTTGAACTGCATCCCCCGAGGGAACGCTGGTCAGAGTACCGGGGTCCTCTGGTGGTCGCCGGAGTTTGGTCGCTGTGGGTTAGAGCTCTGTGCTGGGAGTGTCTGCCCCCCAGGTCCTCCGTTGTCGGCTGCAGTGGTCAGGGCCCACTACTGTCCCCCACACTGGGTCGGGGTAACCCACAAGATGCCACCCGCGTCACTGACCGTCCCTTCCAGAAGCTCATCCAGCCACACACTCCATGTGGTATCTCCCACGAGGAAACGTTCACTTTTTTCCCGTAAAGTCAGAAATCGCTTGGGTGGCCTTTTGTCAAGCCAAACATTAACCTTGAGTTGTCTCTCTGGGTGGCCCCAGGCGGTGCCAGTTCTTATGGGCGTTGAAGGAGAGTGAGGATGGCCCTAAGGGAAGCCCAGTTGGTTTGGATGGGGAGGAGTTGGGGCTACGGCCCCGAGAGAGGTGTGGGTGGCGTTGGGACCAGGCCCCTTCTGACCCTCCCCTGGCACCGCCAGCAACTCCCCAGGCCTGGTGTGGCCCATGCCACCCTGCCTGCCTGTGCCACCCTGCCCCACCACCCGTGTCACCCTGCCCACCCGTGTCACCCTGACCTGCCGCCCATCTGTGGTGTGAGGGCTGCTGCGCTGTCCTGTCTGCATGGCTGGCGTGAGCCTCAGAGGTGTCCGAGGCTGCCTCTCAAGTGGTGTCGTGTGTAGAATGTCCTGTTGAGAGGGAAAGGAAGGGTGTAGCCCTGATACCCCACGCGTGGTAGGAGCCGGGAAGGTGGTGTTCTGGGGGTCCTGGAGCTCACAGGGCATGTGCATGTGCTCGTGCTCCCTGAATAAACGGGGAACGTACGGCTCCACGGATGACCTGGAGAGGAATCTTGCTGGCAAATCCGTGCCTTTGATCGCAGCCCCTACGCTGTGTCCTCTGAGCTGTGATGCGGCCACGCAGGCCTCGTGGAGTACCGTGGCTCCCTGGCTCCTAGGGATGCTGCCGTCGGAGGTGCCGTAACGGCTCATGGATGACTTGGGCGGTGTCTGTCTGGGGCGCTGTCGTCAAAGGAGCTGTATCAGCCTGTGGGTGACAGGCAGTGTCTGAGGGAGGTTCTGGTGGCCCCATGCTCTCAGCCCAGTGCCTCCATGCTGCTGTGTAGTCCCTCTTGGGGCCCTGCCTTCTCTGCCGTTGAAGGGCAGGGGCTCAGTTCCCTCTGGGTGGCAGGCGGCTGTCTCTCAGGACCGGAAGGCTCCAGGTCAGGCTGTGCACAGCCTTCGTTCATGTCAGCTCCTGGCTGGGCAGCACAGGGGCCTCCAGGCCTGGACAGCCAAAGGGGGCATCTCACCAACGCCCAGATGGCTGTGCTGGGGACTTATGGCAGGACAGCTTTGTCATGAGATGGCCACTCGAGCCTGGAGTAATCAGGGCTTACGGGGACAGGGCTGGGTGAGGGCCGGTGAGATCGCCCAGCCTGAGGGTGCGCTTCTGGTGGTTGGGGAGCTCCTTCCTGGGCAGCCCCTTAGAGAGGGGGAAGAAGATGGGGTTGGTGAGGAGGGGCTTTTGGGACACAGTGTCCTGGTAGAGGCTGTGGGGGAGGGGAGCAGACCGGTTGGCCCAGCAGGGCTGGCCAGTGGAGGGACGTGGAGGGTTGGTGGCTGCCGAGCCTGGGTCTGAGCAAGCGGGGATGGGGACCAGGTGCTGAGGCTGGGGAACGAACGGGGGCAGCCACTTGGTCCTGGCGCATCTTGGGGTCCCCTGGGATTTCCTGGGAACCCCAGTGCCCAGAGACCCGCTGTGGCTGTCTGGCGGGGGGGCAGGTCCCAGCCCGTGGTGACCCCCAGTGTGCCAGGGCAACCCTGGTCCCTCTCCAGAGTGGACTGATGCCCAGCACACATGTGGTTCAGGGCCGAGTGGGCAGGCATGGCCAACAGGAGGGAGGACCCAGCAAGCAGCTGGTGATGTGTGTCCAGAGACAGGGTGTTGACATGTGGCCAAGAGGCTCTGGGGTCATCGGGCCACCACCGTGCAGCCCCCACCCCAGGGCTTGATGGCTCCAGAGAACCTGGGGGCTGCTGCCCTCACCTCACCCCAATTTTCTTTAAATGAATTTTTATTTTAGAACAGTCTTAGCTTTATAGGAAAATAGGAAGCTAGCACAAGCTTCCCACGTGCACTGCACTCCATTCCCTCGTGGGTCTGTTGAGTGCTTTCTTATAACGTAAGGTTAAGCGTCTGCAGGGTGAGAACCTGGAGATTGTTCTTGTGTTGCTGTGCTGAGAGCCGTGTGTGGCTGTGAGTTTTTGATGAGGAAAAGCAGCGTGGGTCCTGGGTTTGGATAGCGCAGGTCCCTCTGGGAGCCGAGTGCCTTCACCTCGGAGCGTGTGGGGGAGGTACGGAGCTGGAGCCCTCGACCCTGACCGGCCAGCCAGGAAGGCCGTAGGAGGTCAGCCCCCTGGCGTGAGGTGCCCAGGGCCTCCGGCGTCACCCTGGGTGGGGGTTCCAGGACTCAGACGCTGGCTGTCAGTGGGGCAGGTGTGGCCCAGCAGGGGGCTGCTTTATGGGTGCACTGTGGCCCCAGGATGGTGCAGATGATGGGCAGACCTGCCCCAGGGCTGTTTCTGAGACAGAGGCCCCTGGAGGAGAGCCAGGTGCTGGGCCTCAGGTGTCTGTCCTGAACTGGGGCAGCCTTGGAACAAGGAGCTGCAGGAGGTCCCTGGGGCATGGGGCCCTGGCAGGGCCACCCCGGGGAGTGCAGGGCCGCAGGAGTCCTGCCGCAGGTTCCTCGGCTCGGGAGCTCACAGCCTCCTCACTGCAGAGTCCTTTCAGGAGGGCCAGGGTGGCCTTCCCACATCTGCTTCCTCCTCAGAGACACAGGTGTGGGTACGTACTGGCCAGTATTGATAAGCATTGAGTGGTATTGATGGATGTCGAGGAGCCTCCAGGAGCAGCGGCCGACGCCGTGCTGCTGTGGGCAGTATCGATGAGTACTGGCTGGTGTTGATGAGTTTGACGGGGTGTGGGTGGCGTGGTACTTTGCCCCCTGGCCAGGCTGGTTCGTGGGTGAAGTGTGACATTCAGGTGGTTTTCTCCTGTCCTTTTAGTTTCTGTTTTTATGGAGGATCCGGGTGCCACGGGGGGATCCGGCCTTCAGGGCAGGAGGCTGCAGTGCAGGTCAGGGGGGCCCAGACGCAGGCAGTGGGGTCCCACTCCACAGTGTTGCTCTTGGGCTCTCCATCGGGAGCCCCATACAGCACCTGCCGTGAGGAGTGGCGTTGGGGACCCTGGATGGGAGCTGTGTGCGTGGGGCTACACCTCAGCCCCTATGATGGTGTCTCTGGAAGCTGGAGGCGATCGGCCTGTGTGCTGGAATCCTGCAGAGGGAATTGAGGGGCGGAGATTTGTCTGCGAGGCCTCTGGCAGGGGCAGCCTTACAGCGCACCACCAGGGTCTTAGGCTTGGCTGAGTGGCCCCTCCTGGCCTGGCAGGCAGTCGTCTCTGCCCATGCCTGCCACGCTGCTGGGCTGGTGGTGGCTGGCTCCTGTCCTGGTTAGCCTGATGTCAGCTGCACGTTGGGGTCAGCCCCTGTGCTGTGTCTTCATGCCAGAGCAGGGGTCAGGTGTGGGTGGCTCAGTGACACCCTCCCAAGGGCTGGGCGATCGTGTGCACTCCCAGCACCCTCTACCTTGCAGGGCTGCGTTCCTGGAAGGCTTGGCCCCCTCAGGGCCTGTGCACCCCTGCCCCTGTGCATTCAGCCATCAGGGTTCATGCCCTCAGCTTCCCGCCAGGCCCTGGTCGTAGTGGGCAGGAAGAGCTGAGCCGTGCTTTTGGGAGAATCGAGGGAATGTCACTGGGATGCACCAAGGGTCAGAGGTGGAGCCGGCGTGGCCCAGGGCAGGCAGTACCAGGCCGGATGCTGGAAAGCCAGCAGCTCCTCTCCTGGTGGCTCCTGGGAAGTTCCACGTCCTTGCCTGGTCACAGAGGCCCGGGAATCGGTGACATGAGATAGAAGCTTCCAGAACAGGAGGCAGAGCCCTTCCACAGTTTCCCTGCCCACAGCACACACCCTCTGCCCTCCGCCCCTTGGTTTTTGGACACTGGGGACATCTGGGTGCGGCTAGAGCCTGTGGGGGTGGCCGCAGCCCTGGGGGGCTGTTCCCAGGAGTCAGCCTAAGGGCCACTGGGGCCCGGCCTCGGGCCTGGCACTGTGAGCTCGGGGTGAGCGCCCCTCGTGTGTGCGGCAGGAGCCGGGGCCCCTGGCTGGCAGCAGGCTCCCAAGTCCAGGTAGGTCCCAGACAGCAGCCCCGGGTGTGGCAGATGCAGTGAGGTCCACTTCTGAGGCGTTCCCTGGAGTCTGTGAGTTCTGGTCGGATCTTTGATGGCATTTTAATGTGTCTCTTGTGTTTGATTTTTAGTAAGACTTTGACCCCGACGCAGGCTTCAGTGATTGCCGTGGATCAGAAGCCTGAGCGCTTTGGCTCGAGACAATTAAGGACGTGGGATGAGGCTCCGAGACAGGACGCGGTTCTGCCTGGGGATCCTGAAGATAAAAAGCTTTGAAAAGTCGAATTCATGGTCGTGGAAGCTGAGGCCATATTAAGAGATGTCAGGTTGGTAGGAGTTCCTGGCTTCGGCGGCAGGTGGAGCCAGCCGGTCTCTTTGTGACCGTGTGGAGGAGGCACTGCCTCGGATCACGTCCAGGGCCCTGGGCTGTGCCGGCGTCGGGCCTGACTGCTGCCACCTGGCCCCAAGTGTGCTCGGGGCGAGGACGGGCGTCCTTCCAGGGAGGGCTTCCTGCACACCTGGCGGCAGAGCACAGCTGGTCAGGCCTGTCCGTGGTGTCTGCTGTCTGTTTCTGTCGGATAGTGTCCGAGAGGCACGGAGCCTCCACGTGGAGGCCGCCAGCAGGAGGGCAGACCCCCACATGGAACCCTGGAAATCTCAGGTGTCCACCCGGCTGCCCAAGAGCAGGGCTGCGGCCCCTGTGGAGCTGTTCCTCGTGGTTGATCTGTGTTCTCTGGCCCGGAAGTGCGTGCAGCTAGAAACAGTCTTGGGCTGGGGGGTTGCTGTAAAGCCTGCTTCAGCACAGGCCGTGTGAATGTGAACCTCCTGAGTATGTCCCCAAGCCCGCATGGGGGGCTGTCCAGGGGAACCCTGGCACGGTGGTCGGGGCAGCTCGTGGCTGATGTGAGGAGGCACCTTGGGTGCCTGAACCTGATGGGGCCTCGTGTCTCCACCTGCTCCTCCCTCCCCACCGTTCCGCTAAGGAACCCGGCTCCCACTCACCCAGCACCCGGGAGTCCCCACAGGCAGTTCCAACGTGGGACCCGGCTCCCACTCCTCCAGCACACGGGAGTCCCCCCAGGCAATTCCGATGCAGCCGAGTGGTCTGCAGTGGTCCTGCGTGTCCACGCCTTACTGGTCAGAAGTGAAATCCAAGGACGCTGAGAGCGGGTGTCTGTCACTCACTCAGAAACAGCAGCATAAACCTTTCCTCTCAGGAGAAGTAATCACCACGCACAGTGGGGAGGAAGGCCGTGTCAGAGGGAGGCCGTGTACAATGTCACTGGGCGGCTGCCGTGGTGCTCGTGGGCAGCTGCAGTCCGGAGGAATGAAGGAAAGGTGAACCAGGACACGGTTTTGACCGTGCAGACGCCATGCTCGGGATCTGGGCAGGTCCTGGTGCCTTTCCTGTCTTGAAGGCAAGTGGGCGGAACGGCCAGTGGCTCCTCCGAGGACGCTGGGGCGCAAGGACTTTGAGGGAGGGTCATGGGCCCAGCCGTACTGGGAGCCCTTGGCTTTGGGATGGTCAGTGGAGACCCATGCCCCGCCCCCTGCAGGCACATGCTGCAGGCCCACTGCATCCGTGGGCTGTCCACCAGGGCGTTTCTTTTCTCTGCCGTAGGTTCCAAGAGGCACTTCCCTGCTTCCTGGATACTGGCAGCTCGGTGGCCTCTACTCACCAGCAGGTGGATGGGGTGGGAGACTGGGCTGAGGGTGCTTATGGCCGCGGCCACTGGGGAGCCTCCTGGGTCACTGTTTCTTGGTTCTGTCCTGCAACTCCCCTCCTGCTGCCCAACAGTTCTGGAGGCTGCTTGGTCTCCTGGGGCCGGTCTTTAGGGGTGGACCGGCTGGGCCCTGGCCCCAGCTCTGCCTCTGCCCAGCTGCCATGGGCCTGACGGTGGCCCTGCCTGGTGCTCCCTGCCCAGCACGGGGCCGTTGGGCGGTACCTGGAAGCTGTCATGCTTCTGTGACGCCTCAGAGCCCTTATTTCTCCACTTGGCCTCAATGAAGCTTAGTTGTGTCGTACGCAAAAGGAATGGGTGTTAATGATCTTTAATCATCTCGTTCTGGGAAGGTCAGGGGCACAGAGTGGACTTTAATAGGTTTTAACCCTTTTCTTCCCTGGCTCTGTTTCCTTTCCCTTCAAATCTATAAATGGAAGTGATGCCAGGCAGAGCGTGGGGGGCGTCCCACATCAAACATTGGTGACCCCGTCAGGGATTCCGGGCAGCCACGCGGTAGCCCAGGCAGGAAAGGGACAACCATGTTCCCAAAGGCCCGTGCTGCCATCTGTGTTCTCCAGTGTCCTGGGTCCCTCCTGTCCCCCTGCCTCACGGAGTTGCCCTGGGGTCTCGGAGGGTCTGGGAGGGTCTTGGAGGGTCTGGAGGTGTCTTGGTGGATCTCAGAGGGCCTGGGAGGGTCTGGGAGGGTCTTGGAGGGCCTGGGAGGGTCTGGAGGTTCCTTGGGGGCTCTCGGAGGGTCTTGAAGTGCCTCAGAGGGTCTCAGAGGGCCTGGGAAGGTCGCAGAGGGTCTGGGAGGATCTCAGAGAGACTGGGAGGGTCTCGGGGTCTCGGAGGGGCCTTGGAGGGTCTGGGAGGGTCTCGGAGGCCCTGTGCCCAAGGAGGATGGTGGTGGGTGTCTGCAGTCTGTGTCCACTCGAGTCGGCGAGCTGAGGCACACATGAGTCTGTCTTTCCCGTGGATTTTTAATTTACTTACAAATAGCAAAACATACAGGATAGAAAACCCGCCGGGGTCAGCGCGCGTTGGCCCGTGCACGGTGGGTGGCGTGGAGTGGGCTGTGGCCGCAGAGCCTCAGTGGTGCGAAGCTGAGCACTTGCCTCTGTCTTGCAGGCGTCCGACCTCCAATCATGAACGGGCCCCTGCACCCGCGGCCCCTGGTGGCGCTGCTGGACGGCCGGGACTGCACAGTGGAGATGCCCATCCTGAAGGACGTGGCCACTGTGGCCTTCTGTGACGCACAGTCCACGCAGGAGATCCACGAGAAGGTACCACCACGTGCTGGCGTGGGGCTGGAAGAACCACATGCTGGAGGGGAGTGGGGAGGGACGGGAGCACGGCAAGCCCAGGCCGAAGCAGGTCTATGTGCCACTGGGGCAGGAGCAGCCTCTGTCCCAGTCGCCCCATGCCATCGGGAGGTGGACACGGGGTTTCTCCTGCGCCCCATCGGGAGGTGGACTCGGGGTTTCCCCTGCGCTCCATCGGGAGGTGGACTCGGGGTTTCTCCTGCGCCCCATCGGGCGGTGGACACGGGGTTTCTCCTTCACCCCATCGGGAGGTGGACACGGGGTTTATCCTGCACTCCACCGGGAGGTGGA
>NC_045436.1:183439685-183496187 GCF_002776525.5 Piliocolobus tephrosceles
GGTGGACACGGGGTTTGCCCTGAGCTCCATCGGGCGGTGGACACGGGGTTTGCCCTGAGCTCCATCGGGAGGTGGACACGGGGTTTCTCCTGCACTCCATTGGGCAGTGGACACGGGGTTTGCCCTGTGGCTTCTTGATCCATTTTCAGTTTTTTCCCAGGAAGCAGGTCCTTTTGTGGCGGGGGTGGAGTGAGGTGCTTCCCCCCGCCCCAGTTGCATAGCGGTCTCAGCATTGCCCACGACCCAGCTGTGGTCCAGCAGTGGGCAGCTTTGGGCAGCTTTCCTCATGTTTGCTCAGGAGCTCCACAGGCTCCTCCATGATGAGGGCTGGGTGGGTCTGGATCCTCGTAGCCAGGGATCCGTGATTCAGAGCAGCTTTTTCCTGAAGACAGATGAAGAAGCTGGGCCCACAGGAGCTCACGGGATAGGGCCAGGCCCAGGCTGCAACGCGGAGAGGCCCAGAGCCTGCAGGAACGGGCGAGCCTTGCCAACTCTGGCCTGGGGCGTTGGCTGTTCTGGAAGAAGTGGCCGAGAGGCTGAATTTGGCTTTGCTGGGTATGGGACCCTCCCGGGATATCCATGGCCCAAAAGGTGACACCTGGAGTGAGGGTGACCTGGATTCTGACTCTCCACATGGTTGGCACCCAGCCTGCTGACATCTGGGAAACCTTGAATCTGGATTTTCAGGGACCTTGCACTGCCGACCCCAGGTGCAGAAGGAAATGGGACGGCCCCTTTAGAGGAAGACAGCGTCAGCCCAGGCCTCAGGTCATTTCTAGAAATCGTCGTCTGGCGTGGGGTCCGTCAGACACAAGCAGAGGTAACCAGGCAGTCAAGGAGATGCACAAAACCCACTAGCCAGGGAAGCGGTGCCGGCCCATAGGAGCTCCCCGTGCTGCCCACAGGCCAATCACCCCAGCACAGTCCCTGGGAGGCCGGGCCAGACACCCGACGAAGAGCTGATGTCCCTGAAATAGGGCGTAGCAGCGTCAGGGGAGAACACGAGATGTGAATCTGAGAAATGCTGAAGCTGAACGGGGGAACTGAGGGGCGGGTTTACCAGCAGGCCGGGCAGCAGTGGACAGGAGGGAAGGAGGGAACGCGGGAGAGGGCGAGATGAGGAAGGGTCTCCCTCACAGAAACTTCAGAACGAGAGGGAAGGGGCTGGAAGTGATGATGACAGCAAAAGCATTTCCAAAACGGACAGAAGACAACCTGATGTTAAAAATGTGCGTGGTCTGCCGGGGCATTCGCTCTGGAAGATTCTTCACAGTTTCTCACTGGGTTAGATGTGTACTTGTAATGCAGCCCAGTGGCCACACTCCTTTATGCCAGAGACTCGGAACGTGCTGCATCCACACGCCCAGCAGCCACACTCCTTTATCCTGGAGACTCCGAACGTGCTGCATCCACACTCCCAGCAGCCACACTCGTTTATCCCGGGGACTCGGAACGTGCTGCATCCACACACACAGCGGCCACACTCCTTTATCCCGGAGACTCGGAATGTGTGTCCACACACAGACCTGCACGTCGTGCTCCCTGGCAGCTTAACTCACCATAGCCCAAACCAGAAGGACATTCCCCCGGGCTGCCCTTCAGCGAGTGAGTGGCCGGGCGAACGCTGGCCACCTCCCCCGCGTCCTCCTCAGCAACAGGCATGAGCTCTGGGTCCCTGCCGCACCCTGGGTGATCTCGGCAGCGCGATGGTGAGTGAAGAGGCTGGTTTCGAGGGGTGCACGCTGTGTCGTCTCTTCATCCCCAGGTGGCGGGGTAAGCGTGACGGAAACGGTTGCCCGCGGTGCAGGTGGGGGATCTGCCGGCAGGCCAGTGTCCAGAATCAGCGTGTAGGTACATCACATGGGTGTGTCCACACGCGTGCAAGGGGCTGTGGGTGAACTGCCCGTGGTGCACACCTGAGGGAGTTGTGTGGCACCAGCTCGGTTTTGACAATGCCCTTGGTTAGGTACAGTTTTCTCATTGGGAAACTGTGTGTATTAAAGATATACGCGTAGGAATGAAAAAGAGGCTCGTAGAAAACTTTGAATATTGTAAACAACACTGAAACAAGTTTTGCCAACGAATTGGAAAACTAAGGCAAAACAGATGTTTTTCTAGAATTGCAGCAATCCCAAACTGCCTTGCCAGCTTCATATAAAATGCAAATCAGTGGTCGGGGTGGGGCCGGGGTGGGCCCTGGCATGAGACAGACTTCCTGCTCCCCACCCAGACTGCACAGCCCAGGGCAGAGAAAGGACAAGGCAAACACACAGAAAACCACTGCAGGGGACGCAGCTGGATTCTTGGAAGAGATGAGTGTTGGGAACGGTCCTGGCATCCCGAAGGGGTCTGAAGCAGCCCCTAACCAGAAGGAGAGCAGGCGCCACAGTAAGGAGCCCCCAGGAACTAGGAGAGCTTGAAATTAAAAACATGAGTGAAAATCTAACAAAAACAGGAAGTTTGAAGACACAGGGAAATTGCAGAAGCCAGAGATGGGAAGAGAAGCCACAGCCTCCCGGGGCTCCGTGTGGAATCTCAGGGGGCTGCCTGGATGCCAAGTCCCTGTTTCACAGTGTGTGGTCCTGCAGGAGGACCTGGCTGCCCATGCTTTCTTGCCACTAGGGGTGGCCAAAGGACTGAACTCCAGCACAGAGGGGAGCAGGGCCTCTCCCTGCCATCCCTTCCCTGTCCCTGCTGGCCGGAAGCCAGCTGTGATGGGCGGAGCCTGGGTAGCCACCTTGGACCGTGAGTGGAGCCCTGTTGGGAACGGTGGAGCAACAAGACAGGAGGCAGGGACCCTCATGGCTATGGAGAGGGCCGCGGGCCACCTGCCTGCAGGCTTTGGCGTGGGAGGAAACTGAGCGCCTGCTTCATGTGTCACTGTTAGGAATTTGTGCCTCCTTGGGCAGAAACTTCCCGCATAGCTGTTTGGATGTCGCTGCTGTCTGAGTGCCGTGGAGGGGGAGAATGTGATACCATCAGCGCGGTCAGAGGAAGAACAGAAAGGATGTCGGGGCCTGGGAGGCACCCTGCTGTTAAGGTTCAGGATTGGGATTTTGCTGATACCATGGGTGGGGGATGTCACCCACCAGGACACAAGACTCAGCACAGTCCCCACCCGCCCGCTTTGGAATTGCCATAGGAGAAGGGTTTTCAGCCCAGCACTGCACATCTGATCAAACTGCTGAGCAAGAAAAAGGAAGCCCTGGAGCCCGGAGGCTGCGTCCGGTGTGGGCCGCGGGGCCTGGAGTGGCAAGGCAGCTCCGGGAGGGCACAGGACGCAGTGGTCCGCAACGACCTGCAGCCAGCCGGACAGTCACACTCCTGCAAGACGAGCGTCTCCTGGCCTTGGGGGTAGGGAGGCCGCCAGAAAGCCCCACTGGACAGAGGTGCTGGGGCTGTGCAGGAAACGAAGTGATAGAAATCCGGGAAAAACACAGAAGCTGGCGTTGTCATGGTGACCAGGAAAAACACACAGGCTGGCGTTGTCATGGTGACCGGTAAAAACACACAGGCTGGCGTTGTCATGGTGATGGAGTACAGGACAAGCCCCTTGGTCTCTTGCTGGCAGCCGGCACAGAGACAGGCTGCCGTGGGCTCTGACCTTAATACCGGGTCACAGTCGCTTCTAGGAGCAAGAGGACAGATACCCCATTACCGTATACTGGCACCTGTTTCCAGGCAGACTGCCCAGTGCCCAGCTGAGCCTTGGGTGCAGTGTGGCCCCCACAGTGCACGTCCAGACCCCAGGACCCACTCTGAGGTCTAGAAGATGATCAGTTGGGCAGTGTTGGTACCACCAAGAGTGGGCAGGACAGAGGACCAGAGACGGCCCCACCCCGCAGGACACAAGGACTTGGGCAGTGGCTTTTCAGGTGTGTGGGCTGAGAACTGGGGAGAACTGGGAAGTTGGTGAATTCTTGGGCCCCTGGGGTAGCCATTCGGGAACGGCAGCAGCTCCCCCAACCGCAGATGCTCACTGCCCACAGAAGCGGCCACGTGTTTGAATGAAGAGCAGTTAGAGGAACGTTTGCAAGAGAATGTGTTTACTCCCTGAGGTTATGACAATACAGAAAATACAACTCTTTCTGTAGAAAATGTGATACTATAGAGGAAAAGGTCACTTTGATTAAATGGCAATTAGAAATAACAACATTGCAAGGCCAGGTGCAGCAGCTCATGCCTATAATCCCAGCACTTTAGGAGGCCGAGGTGGGCAGATCACTTGAGGTCAGGAGTTCGAGACCAGCCTGGGCAACATGGTGAAACCCTGTCTCTGCTGAAAATACAAGAATTAGCCATGCATGGTGGTGCATGCCTATAGTCCCAAATACTCAGGAGGCTGAGGCAGGAGAATCTGTTGAATCCAAGAGGCAGAGGTTGCACTGAGCCAAGATTGTGCCACCGCACTCCAGTCTGGGCAACAGAGCGAGACTCCGTCTAAAAAAAAACAAAGGAAAAAAAGGAAGATGTAGTAAAACAAATTTTAAAAATAAAAACAGGTGAGAGATAGGGGTTGGGTATTTTCAATTTGTGTGCCAGCCTACGGGTGAATCTCTGATATAATCAGAGCTGGTGCAGGGGCCGTGCCTGTAATCCTAGTGTATCCAGAGGCCAAGGCCGGAGGATCGCCTCAGCCTAGGAGGTCAAGTCTGCAGCGAGTCATGATTACACCACTGTAGTCCGGCGAGATCCTGTTTGTAATATAAATAAATATAAAAGTCTGTGTATTCAGAGAGTCCTCCCAATCAGTAGAAAACAGAAAAATCCAAGCAGAAAATGGATGAGGGCGGTGGCGTTTGGGTACGGACAGAGCGACGTATGAGAACCGGGGTGCCCCTCCCGGGTTCTCATGGGTGCAGCAGTCACTGCCGGTAACCACTGGCCTGGCCCGCACTGAGCCCTGGCCCAGCCATGTTGAGGGAGCCTGAGCCTGTCCCTTCATATGGAATAGAAACAGCCATGCCAGTCTCGATGGTGCTTTGGCAGTTTCTCTGGAAATCTGAAACCTGCGGTCTTCGGCCCAGCCCCACCCTGGGCCTGCATGTGGCTGCGTGTCGTGGAGAAGCATCTGCCCTGATGGTGACCTGATGTGAGCAGCAGTTTCAGAGTAAGCCACACCTGTGCACGAGGTCTGGAAAGGTAAGTGCGATGTCATTGAGTCCTGAGCACAGGAGAAGCAGGTGGCGGAACTGCATGGCAGGAGTTGGGCCTGGCAGGCCCCTTCCTGACCCCCAAGAGCTGGCTGTCACCAGTAGCCTCCTGGTGTCCTGGAGTCTGTTTCCAGCCCGGTGGCAGCCAGGCTTCCTGGGCACCCGGCTTTCCCCAGGCCTGCTCTGAGCACTGGAGTTGAGGGCACTGAGCAGAGGGGGGCTGAGCCCCTGGCGGTGAAGGGGACACACCAGTGGGTATTGGCTGGGGGTGGCTTCTGGGAGGCTGCTGGGTCCTGCTCTAAAAGAGCACACCTGGCTGTACCCACCTCCTGCAGACTTCTTCCGTGGGAGACCGAGGCAGTAGGCGGGGTGGAGCAGCCATGTGGCAGCCACGAGGGGGACAGGAAGGTAGACCCCGAGGCTGGCGAGCCGCTGTGGCATCCTGGCCTGTGGACCTATGGGTGACGTGGCTGCCACGTGGTAAAGCATACACACTAGTGGCTCTGGCCCTGCAGCTGAGCACAGGCCAACCTGGTACGTGGCTGCGGTCGGGGCATGGGGTCTCCGAGCCGTGTTCAGATTCCTGTAGGGAGAACGCATTCACCTAATACGTTGTTAAAAATATATTCAGTAAGGAAAAGGGCAAGGTCCTGAAAAAAGTGTATTAAGAAACGTGCCCAGGCAAGTGAGTAAAGCCTCGTCAGGGAGGCAGCTTGCACTTCACAGCTCAGCTGGGTCTTCAGCCTCTGCAGCTGGTTGAGCGCGCCCAGAGCCCGAAGGAGGCCCTCGGCTGGCGCACGTTTCGTCTTCTCGGAACTTATCTCGATGAGATAAAAAAGCGTTCATCGCGGAAGAGCCAGCGCGGGAAGCAACCTTAAGGCCGCACACACGAATATTCTTCACATTCACATGAATCGATAGCCGTCTGATCCGAACGTGCGGGAGGGGACGTGCCGCAGTTCAGAATCGACTTTTCAAAGCCCATGGCCGGTGCTCAGGGTGAAAGCAAGCTGTTGCCAGCGTACACACGGGCCTGTGTGGTGTGGGTCTGTCCAGCCTGTCCGTGCCGAGCCTCTGTGCACACCGTGGGAGCAGCCCCTGCATGTCCAGCTGTCCGGGCCGGCCCCCCGGGCTCATGTCTGGCGCCAGGCCCGTCCCTTACCCCATGGCCCCCCTCCCTCTGCACCTCTGCCCGCCACTCGCACGCACAGCCCCTCCTGCCTGCAGTGGGTGCCGACGAAGCTTCACCTGCAAGCGACTCCCTCTTAGCTGCAGCTGCTCTGCCAAGCTGCCCAAGGTACCTCCTGGGTGTGTGGGCGCCCATCTCCAATCCACACAGCACAGGGGTCTTTCTGGCTGCATCGCTCGCCTCTACCCACGGCCGTGCACCAGTCACCCGCTGCTGGCCTCTGCCCGTGCTGTCCTCCTCGTGGCCTCACCCAGTCCACACTACATCAGGTCAGGTGTGGTGCACCAGGGGTCGCCCCGTCCACGCCGTGTCTGGTGCACCAGGGGTCTGCACATAGGCAGTCCAGAGCCTTCCCAGGAGGCCTGGGGCAGCCATCAGCCCTGTCCGTGAACTCATGAGTGCTACACCCATTCCTCTGTGATCTGGGCAGATGCCTCCCTGCCTCTTGCAGCCAAGCTGCTCCAACTTTCCCATCGTCCTGGAGAACGCCCAGGCCAACCCGGGGCTCCCCTGCCCTGCTGCCCAGCCTCTGCCATGGCCCTGGTCTGCGTGGTCCACCATGGTCCTATCCTCTGGTTCCCCTACAGTGGGCAGGAGGGAAGGGAGGCTGTGCCAACTTCAAAGGGAACCATCTGTTCTGGCCGAGCTGGAGGTCTGGGCACTGGAGGAGAAGGGCTTGCAGCTGGGTGGTGAGCATCTTCCTGGGGGCTGCCCTCATCCCGCCCATGTGTGTCTGCCCAACACCAGCTGCTCTACCCAGGGCCCGGGCAGGGTCAGCTCCCACAGGACACCCTGCGGTCCAGCAACCCAGGCACTCCCGCCCAGGATCGGCAGGCTCCATGCACGGCAGGAAGGGAGGGAAAGAGGCCGCCTAGGCCCCGGCAATCTCTGTGCTGAGCCCGTGGTGTTGGTTGGTCAGGAGTACCTGGGGCCCCGCTGGCAGGTGGTGGGTGGGAGTCACGTCCTCATGGGAGGCTCAGTGGTGTCTCCCAGGACTCGGACGTGCCTATGTGGATGAGGCCTGCGTGTCCTGGTGTCCTCAGCCATGGCCGTTTGCATAGAGCCTCTCTGTACCCACGGGTGGGCGGTGTCATGCACAAGTGTGGGATGCACATGTGTGGATGGGTGTTTTCGGGTGTGGGTAGATGCACAGGTGGTGCACACACACCCCCACCCTGTTCCCAGTGCCGTGCGTGGTTCTTCTGCCTAGGGTACTTTCTCCACCTATGTGCCTCTGCACCCCACGCTGCCCCGCCCTCCCTGGACTGGGGGTAACTGGGAGCCCTTGGTAGGGCGGGGTTGGCTGTGACCACAGCAACACCTGGTGCTGGCTGAGTGGAGGCGCCAGGGTTGGGCTGCTGTGCTGTGTGCCAGGTCCGCGTTTGTCGGAATTCGTTCCGGTCTAGAATTTGTCATGGAAACTGAAATCACAAGCATGACTGTTATGAACATAGCTCAAACCCAAGCCTTGCCAGCCATGCTGTGCCCGCTGTGGGCAGCATTTCTGGGCGGGTTCTCAGGTGACACGGGGGCAGTGTGTGCTCCTGTGGTTGTGTCCTTGTGGCCGGGTGGCCCCTGCCTGTCTCTGCCCATGTGCTTGTGTGCCCCGGGGACTTACCGCTTTCTACCTGCACCCCTGGGCCTGCAGGTCTCAGGTGCCCCGGCTGCCCCCACCCAGCCACACCTGCTCAGCATCCTTCCTGGGTGTGGCTGCACCCCCCCTCCTGTGTCCTTGCCTAGTGCGACCCCATTTCTTCCACAAGGCTGGGCAGAGTCTCATGGTGGGGCACACACTCAAAAGGAAACATCTCAGCCACCACAGTGGGAAGCAGGTGACTCTGACCAGTGCCAGCCTGCAGCCTACACATGGCTGAGGAGGCTGCGGCGGGAATTGCTGGGACTCGGGATGCCTGGGCAGGGGTTGAGGGGTAGCGCATGGTGGGGAGGTATTCACGTGGCCTCCCCCAGTGTCCAGGCTGGTGCTTGGGGAACAGAGCCTGAGGGCCACAGGCTAATTTCCCAGCCAGGCTCAGCCCCACCCCCGAAGGCCAAGCTTGAGGCTCTGCAGGCGCCGGGCTCAGCCCGTGTGTTTTCTCCTCGCTGTAGGTCCTGAATGAGGCCGTGGGGGCCCTGATGTACCACACCATCACACTCACCAGGGAGGACCTGGAGAAGTTCAAAGCCCTCCGCATCATCGTCCGGATCGGCAGTGGTTTTGACAACATTGACATCAAGTCGGCCGGGGATTTAGGTAGGCCGGCTCCGAATTCTCTCCTGTGCCCATTCATGCCAGCTCCATCCTGTCTTGCTTCATCCATGGAGGCTTCACTGCCACACCGAGGACCCCATTGCACATCGCCTGGTGTGGCTGGCGGTGGCGTGCAGTCCCATCTAGGGCCAGCGTGGGGCTGCAGCCATTCTCTTCCTCACAGAGCCTCACCTCGGGGCACTTCCTCTCTTTTGGGCAGTAGGAAATCCAGCTGCAGTTTCACACAAGACTGCATGCATGTCTAGCTGGTGCCCCTTGCTTGGGTACCGCGGCCCTGGGGTTAAGGGGCAGGGGCATCAGAGCATGGCTGTAATAGGGCTCATAGGTTTCTGTCCCAAGACAGCGGGAACAGCGGGGTGTGTCGCAACCCAGTACACATGCACTCAGCACATGGAACACACACACACAACACGCACATCTGCACCCATGCACATGCACTCAGCACACGGAACATGGACGCTCAGCACACGGAACACGCACATATCTGCACCCGTGCACGTGCACTCAGCACACAGAACACGCAGACTCATCTACACCCATGCACGTGCACTCAGCATACAGAACATGCACACACATCTGCACCCATGCACATGTAGTCAGCACATGGAACATGCACACACATCTGCACCCGTGCACGTGAACTCAGCACACGGAACACGCACACACATCTGCACCCATGCACGTGCAGTCAGCACACGGAATGTGCACAGTCAGCACACAGAACACGCATATGCATCTGCACCCATTCACGTACACTCAGCACATGGAACACTCAGAGGACACGCATGTCTGCACCCGTGCATGTGCACTCAGCACACAGAACGCACACAGAACACTCAGACACGTCTGTACCTGTGCTCATGTACTCAGCACACGGAACACTCACAGAACACACACGTCCGTACCCATGCACCTACACATGCACACGGAACGTGCCCATGTGTCTGCACCCATGCACAGACACCCATTAGAACAAACTCAGGGTGGTGCTTGGCCGTCCTGCGTGGAGCGCACTTTCTGTTTTCTGCCAGGCTCCATCTGTTTTTTTGTTGTTGGTGGTGGTTTTTTTTTTTTTTTTTTGAGACAAGTCTCGCTCTGTTGCCCAGGCTGGAGTGCAGTAGCCAGATCTAAGCTCACTGCAAGCTCCACCTGCCGGGTTCATGCCATTTTCCTGCCTCAGCCTCCCGAGTAGCTGGGACTACAGGCGCCCGCTACCTTGCCCGGCTAGGTTTTTTAGTAGAGATGGGGTTTCACCGTGTTAGCCAGGATGGTCTGGATCTCCTGACCTCGTGATCCGCCCGTCTCGGCCTCCCAAAGTGCTGGGATTACAGGCTTGAGCCACCGCACCCAGCCTCGGTCTGTTTTTTCTCCTCCTCTCGATGCTGGTAACAGGCAAGGTCGTACCCTGTCCTTGCCCACGGTTGGCCAGTGCTTCACGGTTTTGCTTCCCTTTTCCTAGGATACAGCATTGCAAAATCGGAACCGTCTGTGTTCCTGCAGGAGACGCAGGTGGTGTCAGAAGCCACACCTCCATTCGGGGGTCTCCTCCTGCACTGGCTTCAGCTGCTTCTGCCGGTGCCCATGGGCCAAAGCCGTGTGCCAGCCCCCTCCCGCCTTTGTCTCTGTGGCGGCATCCTGGGAAAGGCTGGCTGCGATGTCGGGCGCAGGCCTGGCTGTACGGTGTTGGGCGCAGGCCCAGCTGTGCGGTTGCAGGCCTGGCGCTTTCTGAGCGACCCCCGCTGTTGACCATTTCCGTTGCCCGTGGAGTTTCCCAGGCCCGGGCTCTGTTCTTCAGCCAGGGACAGTCTGGGGCAGCCCTGGGATCTGGCCCACACTCCGATGCCCACAGTCAGGAGGCCTTTCTTCCAGTCTCGTGTGGTGCTTGGCTTGGCTCTCCCTCACTCTCCCTTGTTTAACATTTTTATGTCCAAGTGAGTTGTGTCTGGGGGCTATGCGGGATCCCACCCTTGACCTTGTGCAACGCCTGCCCGCGCTGGCCCATGTCAGGCCCCCTCCCAACCCTCGGAACCCCTTGCAGAACCACATGGTCTTGTCCAGCCTCTGGGCATATGAATGCAGCCCTGTCCTGGCCTCCTGCCCCTTCCTTCTCCCCAGAGGGATGGACAGCCAGTTGGACGGCCAGTCGGACGCAGGAGTGCAATCATCTGAATGGGGTGGGAAGTGCCGTGCAGGGGAGGTGCTGGCCAGGGACAGACCAGGGATGAAGATAAATAGGCTCAGGGAGGGGCCCTGGCCGGGGAAGGGCCTGCCTCTGGGACAAGGCTGGGAGCGGGCAGTAGGGGTTACACATGGGTGTGCCTGACTGCTCGGGAGAAATGGGATGGATTTGCTTTCCAGGAATGGCTCCAGCTTCAGTGTTATTGACTGCGGGGTGTAGGGCATGGAGGGCGGAAGGGGCTGCGGGGGCCTGGCTTGGCCTGGGGGAGGCCTGAGGACGTGTGCGGATGTCCATGTAGGGGTGTGCAGGTGGGGCCAGCACCCAGATTCTGACCTGGCCGCAGCCTCCCAGCAGGAACCCCCTGAAGGAATCAGGGTGGCGAGGTGACGCAGGGAGACACGTGCTTGTCTCTGCCTGGGCTCCCAGTGCTGACTTGGGAGGGGTCAGGGCAGCGTCTAACGCCCCGGCCCCACCACACACCGAGCAGTTGCCATACGTGTGCTGCCACGTGAACCTAAGGTGGAGGTGGGGCTCCAGCCACAGGGCGCAGGCACCGGGCCAGGTGCTCTGTTGTCCGCGAGCCTGGGAGATGTGCGTTCATTTTGTGGCCTCCCAGGGTGGCCTTGGGGACATGGCCTTTGGCTTCTTCCTCGGGAAGCTTCAAACCTGCTCCAGCCACGGTGGCCCTGGTGTCCTCCCGGAGGCTGGGCCTGGCCTGGGGGTGACCACCGTGTCCTTGTCCCCACAGGCATTGCCGTCTGCAACGTGCCTGCAGCGTCTGTGGAGGAGACGGCCGACTCGACGCTGTGCCACATCCTGAACCTGTACCGGCGGGCCACCTGGCTGCACCAGGCGTTGCGGGAGGGCACGCGAGTCCAGAGCGTTGAGCAGATCCGCGAGGTGGCGTCTGGCGCCGCCAGGATCCGTGGGGAGACCTTGGGCATCATCGGACTCGGTGCGTCAGCCACAGCTCCGCGCCTGTGCCCTTCCCTGGGTCGGGCACTGCTGCTCTTCAGCCATGCCCAGGAGAGGCCCAAGGTGGGGTGGGGCTGCGGGTGTCGGTCCCAACCCAGGACAGGACTGAGTGCGTGCAGCACAGGCGCCAGGGCCCAGGAATCCCAGGCTGTGTGCCCTACGTACGCGGACGTCACAGCGCATACAGCCTCACACAGACGTCACGGCACACACATGGGTCTCACACTGGCCTGCACGGTTGTCACAACACCACAGCACACGTGTGGGCCTCAGACAGCACGGCACACACTGACATCACACACGGACGTCACAGCACACATACAGGCCTGCACAGATGGCACACAGATGCCACAGTACACATGACTGCATGGGCACACAGACATGACACATGGACGTCACAGCACACACATGGACCTCAGGCACACACACGTAATACACGGATGTCACAGCACACACAGCCTCGCACAGATACCACAATACACACATGGGTCTCACACTGGCCTACACGGATGTCACAGCACACACGGCCTGTACAGATATCACATACAACACCACAGCACACGTGGGCCTCACACAGACATCACTGCACACACAGACATCATGCACGGACGTCACAGCACACACGTGGGCCTCACACAGGCCTGCACTGATGTCCCACATGCCACAGCACACGTGGGCTTCAGACATCACACATGGACATCACAACACACACGTGGGCCTTACATGGACACACACAGATAACACGGATGTCATAGCACCCACAGCCTCACACAGCACACACATGGGTCTCACACGGGCCTGCACAGACATCACACGGACGTCACACACACGTGGACTCCCACAGGCATCACATGTGGACGTCACAGCACACACATGGGCCACACGGGGACATGCAGATGTCACAGGACATAGATATCACACGGCACACATGGGCATCACGCGGATATCACAGCATACACATGATGCCACGTGGACACACACTGATGTCATGGGCACATGGGCAGATAGACACGGGCGTACGTGTGGGCATACACATCAACCACGGTCTAGCACGCGCTCACCCCTTGAGGCCTCTGGAGCTGGCTGCGTGGGTCCCACTGGGGCCGGGGTTCGGGCAGCCGCGGGCTTCCTCTGCTGTCACCAGCAGCCGGCCCTGCCCCAGGGAGTGGTTTGCCCCTCCGTGACCCCTTGCTCTTCATTTGCCCACTCTCTCTGCAGCCGCCTGTCCTGGGCCCAGCACCGTCCTGGGTCCGGCACGCAGCAGTGAGCAGGCCCCACACAGCCAGGCCCAGGTTGAGCTCAGAGCAGCAAGCGTGTGTGTGTGTGTGTGCGCACATGTGTGTAATCCTAGAGTAGAGCTGTGTCTTGAGAGAGTGGAGCTGGGAGAGGCCAAGCGAGGTCACGGGGGTGCCTCTGGGCGGGGCCCAGGTGTGAGGTGGGAAGTGGGAAGGTGCTCCCGTAGAGGGTTCTTAGGGTGGGTGGGGGGTGGTGTCCCTTTTCTGAAGACCCCCCGGACACCTTGGCCCAGGTGCCTGTTTCCCCAGATCGTGGGTTCCTAGGAGCTGCCTGCGCCATTCCCCAGGAGGCCCCGTGGGGATGCGAGGACCTTGCCGTGCCGGGGATCCCGTTGACCGGCTGGCCCCCCACTTCCCAAACATCCAGGCAGCCCACTCCTGCCGACCGCTGTCCTTGTCCCGGCAGCGTTTGGGGAATCAGATGTTTCGGATGGTCTCGGTGAGGTGGACACACCTGGGTTGGTGGGAGAGGTTGGCTTACGGATGCGCATGGAACACGTGCTTGTTTCTTCCTGGACACATCTCTCACGGCCTTGCTGGTGCCCCCACCAGGACCCCAGGGCTGGCTGGAACCTGTGAGGATCCCGGAGCCCCGAGGTACCCATTCCTCATACCTCTGCCCTTCTGAGGCCTGGGCGGCCCCTCCCACCTCAGGGCCATGGTCCGTGTGTGGTTTGTTCAAGGAGGGAAGGAGGGAGGGTGGGTAGGAAGCCCAGGTCGGGGCAGAGGTCAGAAGGAGCCGGGGACTCGGGGCTCTGTGGACCTTCAGCTCCATGGGCTGTCCACCGGCCTTGTGCAGGGGCAGTGCCTCAGCTGTCTCCAGAGCAAGCCCACAGGGCGGGAGGGGCCTCATGTGTGCCGTGCCTGCAGGGCGCCACCTGTCCTGCAGCCACAGGTCTGACACCTCACCTGGGGTGTATGAGGGACTGTGGGATGTGGGGGGTTGTGGGCTGTGTCTGTGTGTGGCCAGGGATGTCTGTAGTTACCCTGGTAAGAGCAGGTGGGGGTGTTGTCTCCAGAGTCCTACAACCTGTCTCTCCTGGGGTTGGGGTCTGTGGTTCCAGCCCTGAAGGCCCCAGACCCTCCCCGTGGCCACTCTGAGGCCTGAGGGTGGCGCCTGCCCAGGCTGAGTGTGGAACTGGGCCCAGCCGGCTCCTCCCAGGGCCCCGTGCTGAGTGGGGGTTGGAGCACCCAGGTCAGGATGCCCTCAGAGGGCAGGGCTGTGGCCACCCCCTTCCTCGAGGACCCCACCTACCAAGGCCCCCCCCAAGGCCTGGCCTGAGGAGTGCGGGTGGCTCCTGGCATCCTGGGGAGTGCAGGGTGGACCTGGCAGGCTGTGGGGGTCTGCCATGGGCGTTCTCCCCTGCAGTGGCCCAGGTCGTCCTGTGGGTGCTCAGGCAGGCGTCCCTGGAGCGGCTGGGCTGCTTCCCTTGCTCTGGGCGCGGCCCCTCTGCCTGTGGTGAACTCGTGGTGACCCAGGCCAAGTCAAAGCTCCCTCGGCCTGGGGAGCTGAGGAGAGAAGTTCTGTCCTTAGGGACACAAGTCCCCTGACACTGCAGCCTCTACCTCGTGGACAGGGACCCCTACCCCGGCCTGGCCGCCCACCTGGCACCTGCGCCCCCCTGCCCCTTGCCCTTGTCCCTGAACCCCATCCCCACCCTCTGGGAGAGTCTCATGCTCTGGGCGGGGCCCGTGCTGGGCACCAGCCACTCAGGCTCTCCGGAGTGTGCCTGTCCCGATCTGCCCTCTGCTGGGCACACCCTGTGCCTGGGTTGTTCTTAGCGTGGAATCCACGCGTGTGGTGACTACAGGAACGTGGAAGCCCTGGGCAGTGTGTGGTTCACGGTGTTGCTGCCACTCGGTGCAGACGAGGGGGTGGCCGCTTCTGCTCTTCGAGGCTCTGGTGCTTGTGACTTACGTCTCCTTGTTTTTTTCTTTCCTTCCTCCTTCCCTTCCTTCCTTTCTTCTGAAAAAATGCACTATCTTAGGTGCACACAGGAAAACATTGTACAAAGAACCCGCCAGCACGTCAAGAGAGCAGGCTTCTGCACACAGCTCCCTCGGGCCCCCTTCATTGTGGCCCCGCCGCGGCCCCACAATGACCTGGGTCCCGCTTGCTAGAGCAGAGGGCCTTCCCCAGCTCTGCCGAGGTGGGGTCGCGGGCACACAGCCTTCTGTGTTGGCCTCCCGTCCGTCAGGGTGATGTCTCCGGGTCTCATCTCTGTTTTCGCATGACCCACAGTTTCTGATAACGTGAACACAGCACGATTCGCTTCTCCAGACTCTTGGTGATGCATTTTCTAAGCTTTTGGCCAATATCACAAACAAAACTTCTGTGAACATATTTCTGCCCGTCTTTTTTGTGCACATAGACGACTCGTGCCTCCTGGGTTTGCACCTAGGAGTGGAGTTTCTGAGTCCCAGAGCAGGACGTTTTGTTTCACGTGGAAGGAGTTGCTGTTCTTCAGGCAGGTGCACGGCGTCACGCTTCGGCAGCCGCATATCCTTGCCAGCACTCCGTGTTGGAGTCTGTGTAATTCTAGCCCTTCCAGCAGGAATTTTGTGATATTTTTATTTTAACCTACAGTTTCCTGATAACTGAGGGGGTCGAGCACCTCTTTGTACCCCTGGCCACTGGGAGCACCTCTGGCAGTCTTTTCCATGTTGGTTACGGAGCCCTCCTGTGGTCTGCGTCTGGTTCTTGTCAGATCGACATGCACTGTGGATATTTTTATAATTTCAAAATGTTTGTTTTTACATGTTTACCAATATCTCAGCCTGTGGCTTGACTTTTCACTTTCTTGACATCTCTCTGACGAGAACACATTTTCAGTTTTTATGAAGCCCAGCGTATCACCCGTTTTTTCGGTGAATACCTTTTGTGTCCTGAGGAATCTCTGTTTACCCCAGGGTCATCCAGGTTCTCTGTGTTTTCTTCTGGAAGCTTCTACCTCTAGGTCCAGGGTCTTCTGGGTTGCCACTCATGTGGGGTGTGAGGCTGGGCCGCCCTCTCCCGGGATGGCAGGCCCCTGCGGCACAATGCGCTGAGGCACCCTCCTTCCCATTGGCGTGGCTCCTCTGCAGAAAGGCAGTTGGCCACGTGTGAGTGGGTCTGTCTGGACTCTTCTGTTCCGTGGACCTGTTTTTCTTCCCTTTCTCCTGTGTTAACGCTGTCTGCACGGCTGTGAGCCTTGAGAGCTTCCACCATGTTCTTCACAAGGGTCTTGGCTGTTTTAGGTCCTGCTGTGCGTTCCCATTTCCATTCTGGAATCAGCTCGTCAATTTTCATTTTGTTGAGTCCTTAAAATCAGTTTTGGGAGCGCTGACTTCCTAATAATATTGAATCTTCGGGACACAAATACGATGTCTCCATTTATTTTGACTTTTCTTAACAGTGTTTCATCGTTATCAGTAGAAGGTTTCCACGTAGTTCATTAAGTTTATTGTTAGGCATTTGGCATTTGTAATGCTGTTACAAATTGTTGTTTTGTTGTTGTTGTTTTGTTTTTTTGAGACAGTCTCGCTGTGTCACCCAGGCTGGAGTACAGTGGCGTGATTTCAGCACACTGCAATCTCTGCCTTCTTTTTTTTTCTTTTTGAGACGGAGTCTTGCTCTGTCGCCTAGGCTGGAGTACAGTGGTGTGATTTCAGCTCTCTGCAACCTCCGCTTCCTGAGTTCAAACGATTCTCCTACCTCAGCCTCCTGAGTAGCTGGGATTACAGGTGCATGCCACTACACCTGGTTAATTTTTGTATTTTTAGTAGAGACAGGGTTTCGCCATGTTGGCCAGGCTCGAACTCCTGACTTCAAGTGATCCACCCGCCTTGGCCTCCCAAAGTGTTGGGATTACAGGCATGAGCCACTGTGCCCAGCCTAATTGTTTCTTGATGTTTGGTTATTAGTGGGTAGAAATACACTTGAGTTTTGTAAACCAACCTCATATCTTACAGCCTTCTAAATTCTCCATATTAGGCTGGGTGCAGTGGCTTGTGCCTGCTACCTTAGTGAGTTATGAGGCCGAGGCCGGAGGATCACCAGGAGTTAGAGACCAGCCTGGATGGCATAATGAGACCTGCCTCTGCCAAAAACAGATTCTCTTGAATTTTCTCTTGCACACACTGCTTTGTCACCTGCAGATAAACACAGCTTTACATTTTCCTTTCTGATCTCTGTGCCTTTTATTTCTTTAATTTCTTTATTTTTGCCTTTTTGCATTAGCTACAATCGTCAGTAGCAGTGACTTGCAAGTATTACTGTCTTGATGTGGGAGAAAAAGTTTTTGATATTTCACCGTTAAGTAGGACATTTGCGTTCGGTCTTTTTGTGGTCTAATTAATTGGTCTGATGTTGAGGTAGCCATCCCAGCTCTTTTGATCAGTGTTTATGTGGTATGTCTTTTTTCATCCTTTTAATTTCAGCTTATCTCTATTCTTATATTCATCATTCAGATGAATGGTCTTGCTCTGTCACTCAGGCTGGAGTGTGGTGGTGCAGTCATGGCTCGCTGCAGCCTTGAGCACTGGGGCTCAAGAGATCCTCTTGCCTTAGCCTCCGAAGTAGTTAGGACTATAGGTGCGTGCCACTGCAATTTTTTAAAATTCATTTTTTTAATCATTATTATTTTGGTAGAGACAAGGCCTTGCTATGTTGCCCAGGATGGTCTTAAACTCCTGGGCTCAAGTGGTCACCCTGCCTTGGCCTCCCAAAGTGCTGGGATGACAGGTGTGAGCCATGGCGCCTGGCTTCCGTGTTTGTGTTTAAAGTGTGTCTGTTATTACTAGTTTATAGTTGGTTCCTCTTTCTTTTTTCGGTCTGACAGTCTTTGCTTCTTGAGTGCTCCGTTCATTTATTTGTAGTGTGATTGCTGCTCATTTGGATTTCAGTGTCGTCTGGCTACATGTTTTCTGTTCGTCCTTGTTTTTCCCTTCTGGCCTTCTTTTATGTTAATCAAGTGTTAAATGATTCCTCGCATCTGTTGCTGCTTTTTAGTCTATACTGCTTAGTGATCGTGTTTAGTTTTACTTTAGAGATTAGGATATGCCTTCATAACTCACTGCCATCCAGCATAACCTGTGAAGCCTTGTCAAGGGCGGTAAGAGGCCTGCGGTGGCTCCTCTCACCCTCGGGCTGCTGCCCTCGGGCCGATTTTCCGCGTCTGTTGTGCGGAAAACCATACAAGAAGCTATTGGTCATGAGTCTTTCAAGGAATTTTTCAGTAATTTTTGTTTTTTAATATTGACCGACACATCCACCCTTTCTGCCTTGTTTATCCCGCCCCCGATTCTGGCTGTTGTCGGGCATCATGTTCCTGTAGCCTACAGACTTGTTAGAAACGTGGCTCATCAGCGAACGATTCCCTCCACTTTTGTCTGAAAAAGTGTTTTGCCTTTTTTTTTTTTTTTTTTTTTGGTAGAAGATAGAGTCTCGCTCTGTCGCTCAGGCTGGAGTGTGGTGGCACGATCTTGGATCACTGCAATCTCCACCTCCTGGGTTCACGCCATTCTCCTGCCTCAGCCTCCCGAGTAGCTGGGACTACAGGCACCCACCACCACGCCCAGCTGACTTTTTGTGTTTTTAGTAGAGATGGGGTTTCACCATGGTGGCCAGGCTGGTCTCGAACTCCTGACCTCGTAATCCACCCGCCTCAGCCTCCCAGAGTGCTGGGATTACAGGCGTGAGCCGCCACGGCCTGTTCTTTAAAAAAAGGTTTTTAATTCTTTTCTCTCTGCTTCTGTTTGGATGACATCTGCTGACTTTGAGCCCCTGCCTTCAAGCTCCCGATCCTTTTCTTGCTGTTAGCTTCGTCCAGGAGTTCCATTTCAGAGGGATGTTTTCGTTCTGGAATTTCTATGTGGTTCTTTATAGAGCTGCCATTCATCTTCCAGAATCCTCCATTTTTCTGCTGTTTACATCAACACTTGCTGTCATCTCTGAGCATGTTTATAGTAGTTATTTAGGAGCTTTTGCGGGCTGATTCCAGCCTTGGTCATCTGCGGGTCTGTCCGCCTCTAGTGTTTTGTTCTAATTAGAAGCCACATCTTCCTACCTCTTCAACTTGGATCATCATAATTTCTTATCATAAGCCAGACATCGTATGGAAAAGAATGGCAGAGACTAAAGTGAAGAATCGTCTCGCCCCAACAGCCACTGCTCTCCTGTGTCAGGTGTGGCCGACGCTGGCCTGCGGCTCTAGCTGGTTTTTGCCACCAGCAGCCCGACTCCCTGGGGCTTTCTGTTGAGCACAGTGGGAAACAGCGTCTTTTCTGCTTTCTGCGCTGTGGGAGGCGCCTTTCTCTGTGTCTGCTTATCTCCCTTGCTTCCTCCCTCGCCTGCCCATTCGGTGGGATCCCTGGCAGGGGGTGCTGACAGACGGGGGCTGTTGCTGCATCTGGGGAGCTGCCCGGGTACTCCAGCCATGACTGACCTCGGAACTGCTGCTCCCACCTCCGCCTGCCGAGCCCTCCTCCCCGGACCGGTTGCCTCCTGCAGCAGCCTCGTCCCTGGGGATGAAAGGAGCCGCCATGTTCCTTCTCGTAGAACAGGCACCTCCCATTCTAGGATGTAGTGTGTTTAGACGGTCCTCAGCTCTTCTGACTGGCCTCCCAGCCTCCCCCAGGCTGTTCCCAAGTGACTGGGCGTCCCCTGGGCGTTTGGGCCACGTCCGGCCGCCCTGTCTGCCTGGCGGTCTGGTCTCCTTGGCCCTCAGGCCGCCGCCGCCGTGGGCCCCTCGCACACGTTGTTCCAGCTCTCCGGCTCCCTTCCCATCCTCTCATGTCTCCAGCAAGCTTGGTCTTCTCAGGGAGGCCTGCCCTGGCTGCTGCCTTTGAAACTGCGCCCGCTTCCCACCTGCCCCAGCGCCCAGCCTGCCTCCTTCCTGTGCAGCGGTTCCCTCTGAGGCGATGCAGGAGACACCACATTGGCGAGCTTGGGTTCCTGTGTCCTTTGCAGCCGTGCTGTTGGCTCACGGTGGGCGCATGCGCCCTGCCGACCCTTCCCCGGGGAGGAGCCGGCCAGACATGGTGGCTCTGGCTCCGTGGCTCCTGTGCTGGGGCCCACGCCAGCCTTGGACTGCTGGGGTCGGGGCAGGCACGTCTGCCCGGGATGGCTTTCTCTGCCACTCCACTCGAAGGGGACAGGACGTGAGCCCAGCGGGGCCTCCCTGGTCTGGAAGGTTCCCTCCTGCCCCCTTTGCCATCTCCACCTAGTCGTGGCTGGAATTGAGATGCCAGAGACATCGGTGGGTGGACCGGAAAGCAGGCTAGTGGAGGGACCTGGGCACGTAGGGCGTGTGTGGGGTGAGTGGAGACCTGCTGACGGTCCGTTTGACACTGAGTGGTTCATGTCACGTCTTGTGGACAGGCTGCAGGGGGGGTGTGGCTGGCGGCTGGTGTGGGCTGAGGGGCTCGTGCACCCTTTCCACCCCTGTGCACAGCCTCCGCCTTGGCAGTGGGCGCATTGGTAGCAAACACCTTGTGTGGAGACACCTCGCGCGGGCACCTTGGCTTGACCACAGCTGGTGTCCTCCTTGTCAGATGGTCAAACTGAGGCACAGAGGCCACTCCGACCCTGGCTGTCAGGGCCGGCCTCCCAGCCACAGGTGAGCGAGGGTCTCATACTATGTCCTGACACCACCAGGTCGCGTGGGGCAGGCAGTGGCGCTGCGGGCCAAGGCCTTCGGCTTCAACGTGCTCTTCTACGACCCTTACCTGTCGGACGGCGTGGAGCGGGCGCTGGGGCTGCAGCGGGTCAGCACCCTGCAGGATCTGCTTTTCCACAGCGACTGCGTGAGCCTGCACTGCGGCCTCAACGAGCACAACCACCACCTCATCAACGACTTCACCGTCAAGCAGGTGCGTGGAGCCGGGGGCACAGGGCTCTCCTGAGGGGCAGGCACAGGTGGGGGTGTCAGGAAGGTCCCTCCCAGCAGCCACCTGCACCTGCGCAAGACCCTGCCTCCAGTGAGCCACATGGCGGCGGTGCCAGCCCTGTCTGCCCAGACAGCGTTGTCCATGTTCCGAGTTCTACCCAGGATGCCTGAAATACTCTCTGGACAAGACAGAACCACATACCTGTGAATCCTAAATTCCCCTGAAGCTCTTGCCACTGTCGCAGTGGAGATGATGCAGCTCCCTGGGGGCGCTGGGCCGGTCCTTCTGACTTCCGCGCTGTGCTGCCAGGTTCAGGTTGCACATCTGCAGCTGGAGAGGGCCTGTGCTCAGGTCGGCCTCTGCCTCAGCGCAGGTCGGCCTCTGCCTCAGCGCAGCTCGGAGCGCAGCCTCAGCACGTGTTTCCCTCGAGTGGGCGGCTGCCTCCCGCTGGCTGTAGGCCTTTCAGGGAGTCATTATGTGTGCACAGTGATGTGTGTGTATGTGGGCAAGTGTGTGTGGGTGCCTGTGTCTGCCTGTTGGAGCTTGTATGTATGTGCCTGTGTGTACACACGTATCAGAGGCCACCCACCCACTCTCGCTGCCCCAGCAGCCTGTAGCCGCAAGTAGGATGAAGCCAGGTGCCCACCTCCCCTTCCTTTGTTCACAGAGCCAGTGGGTTTGGAGCTTTCTAGTGGACAGGGTGTGGCACGTGGATGCTGGTCAGAGTCCTGCCATCCCTGAGGACCTTGGGTGTGAGGCTGCAATGGGCAGCAACTCACCAAAGAAAAGCCACCATGACCCACCCAGCTGCCAGCCAAGCAGTGTGGCTGAGTGGGCTTCCTTGGAATGAAATGGGGTTGCAGGAAAGCCTTGGCCACGAAGCTGACAGGGAGCCACTGCAAGGGCCTTGTGCAAAAATGCATGAAAAGCGAGCCTGTCCGGAGGCTCTGCTGCAGGCCCCGCTGGGCTTGGAGTCAAAGACCACGCCTCAGAGTCGACAGCCCTGGGCTTTGTCATCCCAGGGAGTCCCACCTCGTGGGCCGAAGCCCTGTTGGGGGAGGCTGGGCTGGAGGGGACCCAGAAAAGGGATACCACACGGGGACCAAGCCAGGAGCCCCCACCCAGTCCTCAGCTCAGGGCTTGGGCAGGAGCATAGAGCTCTCTAGGAGGTGTGGGGCCGTGCAGGTCTGCACAGGGCCGAACCTCAGCCAGTTTGCCAGGGCTGCGGTGCAGCACACCTGAGGCCTGAAGTCCTAGCACCCTGGTGAGCCCAGGGTGGGCCTGGGCTGGGAAGGGGCCAGGGAGCTGGGCCTCCCCAGCAGCGTGTGTGACCATCTTGCTTCCCTGGCCGCTTGCCCTGCGCGGATCCCTGACTGGGCCCGTCCTGTCCTCATGTCTTCCAGATGAGACAAGGGGCCTTCCTGGTGAACACGGCCCGGGGCGGCCTGGTGGACGAGAAGGCGCTGGCCCAGGCTCTGAAGGAGGGCCGGATCCGCGGCGCAGCCCTGGACGTGCACGAGTCGGAACCCTTCAGGTGCCCTCACGGCCAGTGTCACCCCCTGCTCTTCCCTGCCCACCATCCTGCCAGCCTCTGCCTCCAGATGGCCCCTCTGCCAGGCCGGGCACTTGCTTGTACTCAGGCCTCTCGCTGGCCGGCATGGGGGAGTTTGCTGCCCACTGTGGGGTGAGGACGGAGCCATGGGCTCCAGGCCTTTCTCGCCTCGGTCCTGTGAGGGCTGCTCGTCCTCTTCAGCCCCTCTATGGGCAGGGCTCCTCACCAGCCAGGAGAGACTGAGGCCCCAATATCCGTAAGTGGCCCCCACAGGCCCTGGCCATGGAGTCATGGCGTCACGTCCAGACCTGCAATCCCTGCAGCACCCTGGGACCCCAGGCAGCCCTGGGTTGGATGTTCAGCCACAGGAGGAGACACCCCACAGGGGCAGTACCAGCCTGCAGCTCCTGGGGCTGAAGGACCTTTGCCCAGGAGGGGCTAGGCCAGCATGTCCCCCCATCAGGGCTCCTCCCCCAAGGGGCTTGGAGATTAAATCCCTTGGGCTCCCACACCTGCTGCTCTCAGGAGCCCCTGGTGTGTCTGATGGTCCCGGGGCTGAGCTCTTGCGCTCCGCCCACCTGTCGAGCGGAGCGGGGCTGTGGGGTCTGTGGTTGCCAGGCAGGGCCCCCCACAGGGGGTTCCAGTGCCCAGCCACTTCCCCCCCTGCACCCAGCCACAGCACTCAAGCTGCACTGACCATGCTGTGCTGTTCCCAGCTTTAGCCAGGGCCCCCTGAAGGATGCACCCAATCTTATCTGCACCCCCCACGCTGCGTGGTACAGCGAGCAGGCGTCCATCGAGATGCGAGAGGAGGCGGCACGGGAGATCCGCAGAGCCATCACAGGTGGGCCTGGGGGACCCTTCCTGCCAGCCCCAGGCCTGGCTCATGGGCTCGCATCTACCCGGCAGCCGGGCCCGTGCTCTGCCAGCTCAGGGCCCGTGGTGCTGTCACTGCACCCCCATCAGGGACCTCTAAGGCCAAAGTCAGGTTGAGCCCTGGCGTCGTCGTACACACAAGACCTGCTGGGAAGTTGCTGGGCTGAGCAGACAGGTCCCTCAGCAAACTGGGCACATGCTCTGGGCTGGGGGTCCCCACGCTGCGAGGGTGCTGGTGCCCTGAGAGACAGGACCCTGCCATGCCTTGGGAGCCCCGGGGCTGAGAGGGAGAAGCACACTGCCGAGAGCCCTACAGCCCGTGTCTTCAACCCCGTGGGCCACGCTCCTGGGCCCCCTCAGAGCCACAGCTATTCCTCCTGCGTCTCCCAGGCCGGATCCCAGACAGCCTGAAGAACTGTGTCAACAAGGACCATCTGACGGCGGCCACCCACTGGGCCAGCATGGACCCCGCTGTCGTGCACCCTGAGCTCAACGGGGCCGCCTATAGGTGAGCAGGCCCGCTGGCCCGGAACAGCCACCAGAAGGGCCCAAGGCTTCCCCTGGATCCCAGCACAGCCCCTGGCGGGAGGGGCGGCGTCTCCACTGACTGACCTGGAGGATCTGGGTGGAACTGGTAAGGCCCACCTCACCCGAAAGGCCCATAAGAACCAGGGCCTCTTGGAAGGAACCTGGGCTGGGGTGGCCTTCAGGACCCAGTGCACACAGGACTACTGTGGGCACGGGGCCTGTGGGAGGAGGGGGCTTTGGGTGAGGCGAAGACCTCATGTTCAAGTCACCTGGAGACACCAGGGCTCCCCTCCCCTGCCCTGAGGAGTAGCCCCCGTCGGCGGGAGCGCCCGTGCAGAGGCGAGAACCTCCCCCGACTGCTGGTTCTCCTGGAGCCGCCCCCTCGGTGCTGCCGACGCTATGAGGGCAGGTGGGGCCCGGTCAGGCTGCCTGTAGGTGGGCCTCACGGATGGACCCTCTCCCAGCAGGTACCCTCCAGGCGTGGTGGGCGTGGCCCCCACTGGCATCCCAGCTGCTGTGGAAGGTATCGTCCCCAGCGCCATGTCCCTGTCCCATGGCCTGCCCCCTGTGGCCCACCCACCCCATGCCCCTTCTCCTGGCCAAACCGTCAAGCCCGAGGCAGATAGAGACCACGCCAGTGACCAGTTGTAGCCCGGGAGGAGCTCTCCAGCCTCAGCGCCTGGGCAGAGGGCCCGGAAACCCTCGGACCAGAGTGTGTGGAGGAGGTGCCTGTGTGGCGGCCCTGGCACTGCAGAGACTGGTCCGGGCTGTCAGGAGGCGGGAGGGGGCAGCGCTGGGCCTCGTGTCGCTTGTCGTCCGTCCTGTGGGCGCTTCGCCCTGTGTCCTTCGCGTTCCTCGTTAAGCAGAAGAAGTCAGTAGTTATTCTCCCATGAACGTTCTTGTCTGTGTACAGTTTTTAGAACATTACAAAGGATCTGTTTGCTTAGCTGTCAACAAAAAGAAAACCTGAAGGAGCATTCGGAAGTCAATTTGAGGTTTTTTTTTTTTTGGTTTTTTTTTTTTTTTGTATGTTGGAATGTGCCCCAGAATGAGGCAGTTGGCAAACTTCTCAGGACAATGAATCCTTCCTGTTTTTCTTTTTATGCCACACAGTGCATTGTTTTTTCTACCTGCTTGTCTTATTTTTAGAATAATTTAGAAAAACAAAACAAAGGCTGTTTTTCCTAATTTTGGCATGACCCCCCCCTTGTTCCAAATGAAGACGGCATCACGAAGCAGCTCCAAAAGGAAAAGCTTGGGTGGTGCCCAGCGTGCCCGCTGCCCATCGACATCTGTCCTGGGGATGTGGAGGGTGGCAGCGTCCCCGCCTGCACCAGTGCCGTCCTGCTGATGTGGTAGGCTAGCAATATTTTGGTTAAAATCATGTTTGTGACTGTAACCATTTGTATGAATTATTTTAAAGAAATAAAAATCCCGAAAGAGCCAGTTTGCCTAGCATTTGTTCTAGTGGCTTTCTCTCATGAGGACACGGGTGAGCCTCAGTCCTGGCTCTGGTGACCTCCAGGGCCTAGCTCAGCCTCTCTGAAGTAGGCAGCCTAAGAGAGACCCACAGATAGTGCAGTGGCAGGTTGGGCAGTGGTCTCTGTGTGGACCGGGCCTGTCCCTCTGCCCACTGGGTCTGTGGGATGCTGTAGGGTCCTGGCTTGGAGGTGGCCTGCCTGAAGTGCCCCTGTGGGAGGGAAGCAGTGTGCCAGGCCGGGCCTGCCCCAGTGCCCACCCCCTCCCTTCTTGGCATACCTCCCGTAGGCTGGCCTGCGACCTGGGAAGACTGGGGGCCACAGGAGGAGGAAGGAAAGCACATGTCGGGGCTGAGGAAGTTCCCCAGACCGTGGGTCACCCAGCCTACGGAAATGTGCAAAAAAGCCAAAAGGGGTCGCGCCTCACCTTGGCCCACAGCTGGGCTGGATGTTCAGCCACAGGAGGAGACCCCCGCAGGGGTAGTATTGGCCTGCGGCTGATCCTGAAAACCGTTTACTGGCGTCCTTTTCGAAATCCTAGCCTCCTGGTTTCTCAGAGCTTCTTTGGGGAGCGTGGTCTGTGCACATCAGCAGAGTCCCAGCTCGTTTATGAGCGTACATTAACTTTGATATCACATCTCCAAGTGAAAAAATACCACAGAAACCCCAGAGGAGCGTTTCCAGGCAAACTTCTGCAGGCGGGTCCAGGCAGCGCGAGGAGGGGCTGCAGCGGGTGCTGGGGGAACCCAGGTCCCCTCGGGATGTCCCCATCCCAGGCCTTTCCCTGCGTGCAGGTGGGTTCTCCTGCCACCCCAAGCGTCCAGACCCTGCAGCGTCAGCCCACAAGTGTCAGCCTCCCCTTGATCCTGGCCCCATCTAAAGCAGAAGCAGAGGGGAGGCCGCCGCCTTTGGCGGGGGTGCCCCCTCCTACCTGGCTCTGCGCCCCAGTGCCACAGAGGTCTCTTGGGTATGGCCAGTGGCTCCTGGTCTTGAGACCCACGCCGAGGGCAGCCCCGCCTCATGACAGGCCTCTGCTGCCTGCCGCCCAGCCCATCTCTGACCTGTCTCGGGCTCATCCCGGAGCCCCTGGGTCACTAAGGGAGGTGGCCTGGGCGCAGTGGGAAGGGTGGATTCTGGACACAGTTAAGGAGCCAGCCCTGGTTTCGCCGACGTGGGCATGGGTGTGAAGAGGGGCAGCCAAGGTGACTTCAAGTGTCTGGGCTGTAGGCTGGAGCTGATGTTTTCTGATATCGGTGCGGGCTGCCGAGGTGTGTCAGTAGGAAAACCAGGAGTTCCATGCTGACCGCTGGCTCCAGCCTCTGCACAGGCAAGCCCTGGGCTGGGTCACTGGGCCCTGGTCAGCCCCCATGGCAGCCGAGGGTGGGGCTGGCCTCTGGCAGGGTAGGCCGCCCTCCCAGTTCCAACTGGAGACAGGCCCCGCCCCGAGAGGCAGCCAGGCACCGGGAACTAGCTCTGGACACAGGCCTGGAGACTCCCACTCAGCTGGCCTCATTGTTTCCATGTTTCCAAGTAAAAGGGTTGGGGCAGGAATAGAACACCTCCAAAGGCTGTCCGTGGTGTGAGACTGGCGGCCAGGGAGCCGGGACGCTGAAGTGTGACTGAGTCTGGGATGTAAGGGACAGAAAGCTGTCAGAAAAGTGTTCTGAGCCTCGAAACGAACCTCCCCTTGGTGCCACCTCGGGGGAGTCACCCCGCCCAGCAAGACTTGCAGGATTGATTTTCCAGCAAAAAACAATGCCCAGCAAGGGTGCAGGGTAGCAGGAGGTGGGTGGGGGGGGGGCCCCCTGGCCTGTGAAATGGGCAGCACTGTTTATCTCCCTAGAGGTTGGTATGATACTGGAGGTTGTGCCAAAACCTAACATGAAATAAGGTTTGCATGTTGGAAGGGAAGAGAGAAGCCGCTGGTATTTGCTGACAAGCATCTGTGTACAAGACTCAAGAAAATCAGCCAAAGCCTGCAGCTAATCCTGGGACTGGCCAGGTGGCCTCACAGGAGCGCCTGTGGTGCCCGCCAACTGTCCGCCCAACCTGGGGCAGAAACAAACAAAAGTTGCAGACAGCGGGTGCCCTGTGACAGGACATGTCCTGCTCTGCTCTGTTCTTATGACACAGGGTCTGGCCCGCTCGCCCGATTCCACAGTGAGTGGGCACAGTGGTCAGAACCTGGTCCCAGCCGCTGGCACCCGGCTGGTAAAGACCGTGGGAGTAACTGGGGCCGCCAACCGTGGTGAACGGTGAGGCCGCCAGATGACGAGACGGGCTGTGCTTGCGGGCGGTGGGCTGTTAATGTCGTCAAATAATACATGCCCTTTAAATACATTTTACCAAGTGCCAGAGACGTTCATCTCCACCCCAGGCAAAATTTCAACTGCTTACGTTGAACAGATTGAACAATTTTATCCTCATATTTATAGGCAGCAACGAAGGCCTATTAATTTGGGCTCATAAAACTCAGGCATATTGAAGAGGAAACAGCCACCAGCAGCCTGGTTCTGACACCAGGGACTCTGGGGCAGGGACTGGGCCCGCTGGCTTGGCGTGCGCTTGCATGCAGGTGTGTGGGTGTCTGCCTGGTGGGCAGGCATGTGCATGTGCGTCTGTGTGAACTGGACGTGTGATCAAGGGCACAGGTCCTGGGCTTCCCCTCATGGGTAAAACAAGAGCTGCCGTATGCCAGCCTCGGAGGCCCCTGAGCTCGGACAGCAGAGGCACAGGCCATTGACGCGTTGGCACCGTGGCCAGAGTCCGTTCAAGAAAGGTGGGCAGAGAGGGCTAAGAACGCGGCAGGCACACCCTCCAACGGCTCTGCTGGAACCCCTGGAGCAGGAGGAAGCAGTGATTCTCCAGGCCTTGGGTAGGGCTCAGAGGCAAGAGGGGTGGAGCTGGGGAGGGTCGGGCAGCCCCAGCACCTCAGGCTACCGCGCCTCAGTGGGGAACTCTCCTGTGGCTGCTGATGAATGCCCCGGCTCTGGTCTCCTGTGGACCTCTGCCTGGGCACGGGAGCAAGGGGAGGCTGCAGGTAGCTCCAGGGGCCTGGGCAGGAAGTTGGGAGGATCGGGACAGTCCTTCCGGGGTGACCCAAGCAGGGCACAGAGTAGGGGGAGCCAGGCTTTTCGGGGCCCCACCCCATCCTGCCTTCCCTCCCCACTGTGGGCCCAGAACTTGCCCCACAGAGACCGGAAAGCACCCACAACCCCACCCCTAGCTGCTCTCAGCTAGAGCCCAGCTGGACTTGCAGGATGGATTTTCCAGCAAAAAACAACAGCAGAGAAGCCCAAGAGAGGCCCAGCTGCACAAGCCCTCCCAGGCCTCCCCCCACAGCCGGCACTCCCTGCAGCAAAGAAAACCATCTGGCCACTGGGCTCTGAGCCCAGTGCCCGCAGGAGGACCTCTGCCCTGCTGAGCAGCTCTGCTCCCCAGGCTGGCCCCAGGCCTCTCCCGGCCTGACCCGCTCTGCCTGGCATCAAGCCCCAGCAGGAACAGGGTGACCCAGCCAGGGCGTGGGTCGAGTTGGTGTTCTCCAGCCCCTCTGAGCACCAGCACCTGGTGAGTCTACCTCTGCTTCCCCAAGCCCTTGACCACTGCCCTGGACAGCCTCAGCCGCCCCCTGACCCGACCTTCACACAGCAGCCAAGGGCTTCCCATGTAGAGACCGAAAACATCCCTGTCAGGCAGGACGTGTGACTTGAACAATATAAGGTTAGGCGCATCTGTAAACGCAGCGCAGCCGGACCCTCTGGCGCCGTCTGTGAGTGCGGCTCATGGAAACACCGGCTCTTCTGGGCGGCCTCTGTGCTGTCCTTTCTTTTTTAAACCAGCTACCGGCACCATTGGTCAGTGGTAGCAGCGGCTGTAGGATCCCACTGTGGTGGGCTCGCCACTCACTCTCCAGGTCCCTGACGCAAGCTGCCTCCAGCTGGGGGTGCCCAGCAGGGGGGACACCAGGGACAGCCAGGGCCAGGGCTATGGACACTGGTGGGATGAAGGGTGTGGGAGGAGCCAGACTCATCCACATCCCTCCCAGCCCCTGCAGGTGTCTGGGCCTCCAGCCTCCACCCCCTCTGTGCAGTGGGCGGTCACACCTGGTGGAGCCCGGCTGCCTACCCAGAGAGCAGGTTCTGAGCAGCAGCCCTGGTATCCCAGGTCAGCCTCTGCCCAGCCCCACACTCACCTGACAGTGCCTCCCCGGCACTGCCCTGCATCTGCCCACACCTGCCCACACAACTCGAGCCCCCTCCACGTGCCCCCCACCCACCCCGCACCTGCTCAGACCTAACCCCATCCACCCCCAACTGACACCATCCACCCCCACCTACCTCCAACTGCGGCTCAACTGCCCCCACTGCCTCAGCTCCTGTCCCCATCTTCCCCCACCCTCCATGTGTCTCCCACCTGTCCCCTCACCTGCTCACACCTGTCTGCCCCTCACCTGTCCACTCGTGGTCAAAGCCACCTGCTTTTACACCCACCCCACACCTGGGGTTCGCCTTGAACTGGGATTTGTTCTCTGCTGCTGGTGGGGCACCCCGGCTCTTCTGCCCCCTGAGGGAGACCTTGCAGGGCAAGGCTGCCTCCCCACCAGGAGCCTCAGGTCCTGCCTCCCCACTCCACTTGCAGAGCTGAGTCTGGAGAGGCTCCTTCTATTCCGAGAGTCCCACTCAGCCCGCTGGGTCCCCATGCCCCGAGGAGCTGCTGCTCTTGCTGGGTGCCTCTGCCCTCCCACAGGGGACACATCTGTCCTGGAGGGACCACCTAGGCAGGCATCTGCTGTTGGTCCCTGCCCTGGGCCCTCCGGGTCACTCCCACTTCTCGTCTGTCACAGCATGGCCCTCTGGCCCCACAACCTGGGCTGCCAGCCTCCCCTGCCCTGGCAGAGCAGTGGTGGGGCCAGACCAAGGGCTGACAACCCCTAGTCCAGTCAGCTCAGCCTAGGCCCACGGTCAGCCCAGGGGATCTGGGGGCTGCAGCCGGGTGAGTGAGTGATACCCGCAGACCCTGGGCAGGGCCCTCTCTAGTCCTGGGTGCCCTGAGAGGCGGCTAGGGTCCGGTTGCTGCCCGCTGGCTCCCGTGGGGGAGTCCAAGATCCAGGCACTGGCAGGCTGGGGTCTGCTGAGGGCAGCTCCGATGGCATATCCAGCCTCACATGGCAGAACTCGGAGGAAAAACAGCCAAGCTAGTTCCTTCCAGAAGGGCCCTGAGGGCAGAATCATGGCAAGGGAGGGGCCTCTGGGGCACCTTTGGGACCACAAAGCTCACCGCCTGCCTGGGTCTCCCCAGATCCTGGCCCAGCCCTCCTTGGCTGCCCCCGCCATGGCTCAGGCAGGCGCAGGTGCAGCTCCACCTATTGCTCCTGAAGGCGCATGCGGTGGGCCTTGGTGGCATCCACGCGGTACTGACCCTACAGGCGACGGCGGCCTCCACCCAGATTTCAAAGGATGTTGCTGACAGTCTTGGGGCCCAGGCAGAGGCTCAGCGTTGGGGCGGAGCTGCCTCAGAACCCCCAGCGGGGCAATGCCCAGTGGAGCCGAGGCGAGGGGGTGGGGGAGACCCCAGGACTGCAGGGCCACCAGTGACCAAGCGCAGCCTGGGAGAGCGGCAGGCAGGAGACTCCAGCCCCCGCGCCCTGAGTGGGCTGAGCCCAGCAAACCCGTGGGGGCCCAGCCCTGCCCCGCTGTGTCTGGAAGGTGGGCAGGGAGTCCAAGATCATCCCCTGTTCATGTCTCCTGAGTCCTGTCCCTCTAGAGAACGCTGACTTATACGATTTTGTATGTGAGAGGGGGGAGTACTGGGCCCTGCATGCAGTGCTGTGGTTGGAATGCTTGCATCCTCTAAAGCTCAGGCGGATACTTAGGCCCCGGGCAGTGCCAGGAGGTGGGGCCTGATGGGCGGTGTCTGATCCACTCACGAGGCAGAGCCCTTGTGACTAAAGCCACTATGAAAAGGGCTTGTGGGGCAGGCCCACCCTCCAGCCGGTGAGGATGCTGCGTGCGAGGGACCCTCCTGGAAGAGGAGAACCCGACGTGGCCCTGCCGGGACCTTGGCCTCCAGACTGGGAGGCAGGAAGTTTCTGTTGATAAACTGCTGTCTGGTGTTCTGTTGTGGCCGCACTCAAACCGTGGCGGGGAGCGGCTGCTAACAGGCACAGGACGTCTTCTACAGATGATAAACGTGTTCCGGAATGAGATGAGTGGGAATGGTTGCACAACTTCGTGAATTTACTAAAAACCACTGAATTGTACGCTGTAAAGGGTGACTTGTGTGCATGTGAATTTCACCTCAACGAAGCTGTTTTGCGGGAGCCAGGCGAAGCACTGTGGAGGCCACGCCCCAAGAAGGCAGCACTGGCTGGGCGCTGTGGCTCACACCTGTAATCTCAGCACTTTGGGAGGCTGAGGCGGGTGGATTACGAGGTCAGGAGACTGAGAACATCCTGGCTAACACAGTGAAACCCCGTCTCTACTAAAAACACAAAAAATTAGCCAGGCATGGTGGCGGGCGCCTGTAGTCCCAGCTACTTCGGAGGCTGAGGCAGGATGATGGCCTGAACCCAGGAGGCGGAGCTTGCAGTGAGCCGAGATCAGGCCACGGCACTCCAGCCTGGGCAACAGAGCAAGACTCCATCTCAAAAAAAAAAGAAGGCAGCACCAGAAAACCAGAAACTGTGCTGGGTCCTCAGTGCGGCAGGCGCTCCCAGGGTGCAGACGGGGTGAAGGCAGCCTTCTCTGTGGTCACGTGTGTGTAACGGCACCTTCTCTCTCAGGGCCTCCTCCCTCCCTGCGTGGTTTGGGGGCTATTCTTGTGTCTGATAGCACAGACGCCCTGGTCACAAACACCTGCCTGCATTGCTGACCACAGGCCTGGCCTGGAGAAACCCGCACCCTCTTCAGGGAAGACAGCAAGGGGCTTGGCAGTGCCTGAAGCCAGTGGGCTGGGGACTCACAGCTGGGACACTCAGGGCGGGCAGGGCAGGCATGTGGCCCCAGCATGGCACAGGGCCAAACTCATCCCCTCTTTGTCACTGGCCACATACTGCAGGGGGAGGGGCTGGAGGAGCTGGGGCACCTGCATTTGGCCTGTAAGGAATCTGGGTCCTGCTGGCTGTGGGTGACTGCAGAGGGCCACGTGGGCAGGGCACATTCATGGGCCCCCCAGGCCAACATCGTCAGGGTGAGAGGGGGAAGGGCCAGAAAGCCTCAGCCCAGACCAGGTATGGTGGGAACAGTCCGCACAGGAGGCACCAGAACCGTCTAGAAGGCCCTGGCACACAGGTCTGCTGCAGCAGAGCCAGGAGGGCTCGGGGGTGCACATGTCCAGGGCAGAGGAACCACGTGGGGCTCAGTCAGCAGTCGGGGTCAGGCCTGGTTGGTGGCACTGAGGACCCTGAAGGCTTGGCCCCACCTCCGGGAGCTGGGCTTCCTCCACATGGTCACAGCAAAGGTAGAGACCAGAGGGGGCCAGGGACATGGGGGGCTGCACCCCACCCTCTCCTCGCTGCTCCCCTCCCCCTTACCACCCCGTTCAGTGATGTCCGTGCAGATGGGAGGGTTGTGAGGGGCGTCCACACCTGGCCTGCAGTGGCTGCCCGGCTTCCTGCTAGGGAGATGGGGCCGGTACTGATGGGGAACAGCTGTTGTGCGGGCAGCCAGAGGAAACCACGTTCCCGCGGGGTGAGCTCATGGTTTACGCGTTCCCCGCCAGATCCATAACATCCTGGAGGCAGAAGCGCAGAGGCTGAGCCTGCCCCTGCCTCCGCTGAGCCTCCCTGCTCTGACACAAGGGCCGCTCAGCCATCCTCACTCAGCCTGCACCTCCTGTCCTGAAGCTCCCTCCTCCCTCCGCGTGCTCCCCCTGTCATTTACTCCCCGGCCCTGACCCACCCTGCTCACCCCTGAAGCTTCTCTGGGTCCTGGACTCCGTTCTGCAGGCTGGATGCCTTCTCAACTGTCCGTGGCGCCTGCCTGGTCTCTGGGGTGTTCGGTGAGGGGTGACCAGGAAGAACGTGTTGGAGACAGTGGACACGGAAGTGCCTCTGTCTCTCACCCCTTAACTCACAGCAGCCCCACTGGGCGGGCACAACCATCACTGCAGCCGCAGATGTAGAAACTGAGGCACACAGACGCGATGTGGCTGCCCCTGTCTGGTAACTGGGGGCCGGGATTGGAGCCTGGGTCCGAGCTGCCTGTTTTTTCTTTCCTAGGCCGTGCACCTTTCTCCTGGGATAACTGGAGGTGATTTCATGGAACCTGGAGGCTGGGCTTCAGGCTGGCAGGAGCGGCTCCCGGCTGGGCCTTCTCCGTGGCTCTGCTCCCCGCTCTCCTTGCTTGAGCGGTGGGGGCCCTGCGTCCTCTCACGCCCACCCCCACCTTTCTTGCCAAATTGTTGGAGGCTTTTGTCACCTGGAGACACTGTTCCTGTCAGCTCCGGCCCCTTCTCCTGCGATGGCATTGCCTGTCCCTGCCTCAGCAAGCCCATCTTCCAGCCAGGCCAGGCCCTGACCAAGGGCTAACCACTGAACGCACATGGCAACATGGGCCATGTCTCACATGTGGTCTTGGAAAACATGGCTTCTACTCTCCTGCCCCTGCCCTGGCCCCTCCTGCCAGCTGGACGTGGGCATTTCTGCACCCATTGGAACCCCGCAGCCAGGAAAGATGCCTGGAAGGCTAGAGGAGAGGCGTGATTGGGGGACCCCATGTGTGATGACAGAGCAGCCCATCGAGCCGTTCTCAGCCACCATGTGGGAGAGAAATGATGCTCCATCGAGTTCCCCATGCCCGGAGCTGCTCCTTACAGCATCCTAACCTTCACCCCAACTACTCAGTTGCCATGGCAAATGGAATATTTTGGCTCTTTTTTTTCCTTTAATTCCCAAGTGATTATTGCTAGAGGAGTGAGAAGTTACTAATTTTTGTATATTCATCTTGTATTAAACGTTTTTTACTGATTTGTAATTTTAAATTTTTTTGAGATGGAGTTTCACTCTTCCGGCCTGGGCTGCAGTGCAGTGGTGCAATTCCGGCTCACTGCAACTTCCGCCCATGGGTTCAAGCAAATCTCATGCCTCAGCCCCCCAAGTAGCTGGTATTACAGGCATGCACCCCCATGCCCAGCTAATTTTGTGTTTTTAGTAGAGACAGGGTTTCACTATGTTGGTCATTCTGGTCTCAAACTCCTGACCTCAGGTGATCCGCCCACCTCGGCCTCCCAAAGTGTTGGGATTACACATGTGAGCCACCACACCTGGCCTGATTTTTAATTTTTAAATGAGGGGGCAGAGGCATAACTAGGTTTACAATCATGTCATCAACATAATAAATTATCTTATTTTTTCTGATGTTTGTGCTATTTATTCAGTTTTCTTATTAAGTTTGCCAAAACCTCCTACAAAATGCTGGACAATTGTTACAGCAGCAGGCCCCCCGAGTCGACCCTGGATTTGTGACATTTGTGTTTTCCACATAGAATGATCTTGGCCATTGTGGACACAGACTTTTGCACTTTTTTCTATTTTACTAGAAATAGAGCTTTTATTCATAACGATTGCTGAATTTGGTCAATTTTCTTTTCAGTACCTGTCGATGGGGTTCTCTGAATTTTCTGTGCTAATTGGCTAATGAAATGATGTCTCTGATTGCTGGGCTGCTGTTGTAAGCCTGGCCTTCATCTGCTTGGCCATAACATGATGCCATGGAAGCTGCGTTGGGTCCTATTTGCTGTTCTCTTGTGTAGAATCCGCTGACGCTGCGTTGAGTCCTATTTGCTATTCTGTTAGATTTTTTTGCATCTTCTGAAAGTGATATTTGTCTATGGTTTTCTCTTTTTGTTCCACATCAGGTTTTTGAATTAAATTATCCTGGTTTCATGAGATGAATTACAGAGTTTTCCATCCTTTCATGTCTTGGGAAGGTTAAAGTAACCCTGGGATGACTTTCTTTCCATGGAAGGTGAGGTCATCGTCAGCTGCGGACATCTGCTCCTGGAGCCTCCTTTCCTGGCTCAGCTGTCGCCCTCTCCAGCTCCTTGTGCTCATCTCCGCGTGGTGCCGCTTGTCCAGAGTCATTCTGAACTTTACACCCAGGACAACATGGTCTGCTGCTGCAGGTTTCCAAGCAGCTGCCCCGGCCAAGTGGGCCGTCTCATCATTTCTCCAGCCTCTTCCATACTGGGGTCTCCTTCCTAATCGTGTGTGGGTTTTTCTATTTCAATGTACATAAATTCTAAATATAGTCATTTATTTATTTAGTTTTCATTTTTGTGGTTTTTTTTCTTTTGGAAACAAGAGTCTCACTTTATCACCCAGGCCGGAGTGCAGGGTCACGATGTCAGTTCACTGCAGCCTCTGCCTCCCAGATTCAAGAAATTATTCTGCCTTAGCCTCCCGAGTAGCTGGGACTATAGGCGCACACCACCACGCCCGGCTAGTTTGTGTATTTTTGCAAATACAGGGTTTTACCGTATTGGCCAGGATGGTCTCAAACTCCAGGCCTCAAGCGATCCGCCCACCTCTGCTTCCCAAAGTGTGGGTGGGCATTATAGGCGTGAGCCACTGTGCCCAGCCTAGGCAGTCATTTCTTGATGCAGCTTTTGGGCGGGGCAAGGGGATTTTATTTTATTTATTTCAGAAAAACAATCATTTCTCCTTTTTACTTATTTGTTTTCTACTTCATTAATTTCTGGCTTTATCTTCATAATTCTCCCTACTTTTTAAAATGCACTTTCTTGTTCTCATTTTAGATTCTTAGGATGGCACAAAGTCCCTCTCATTTATTTTTTCCTCTAAAAAACAAAAGCTGTGCTGGGGGCTCTGGGCGCTGCATTAGCTGAGTCCTCAGCGCTGGATTGATATTTACGGTTTCTTGGCTTTTCAGAGAGCGCACATTCAGATTTAATATCCTGTTTTACCCAAGGGCTACCTGGGAGTGTGTTGGTTTCTAAGTTTTGGGGGGAAGAGGTGGCACTTTCCGTTATTTATTTTACAATATTTGGATAATAGGATCATTTAAATTATTCTACTTTTTAGTTCCTTGAGGTCTTCTTTGCAGCCAATACACAACAGAGCACAACAGACATGGACTTACCGGAAGCTGGAATGTCTGGAAGCTCTGTTTCCTGTGAGGAACGTTCAGAAATGCTGTTTCCTGTGAGGAACATGAGCATGACCATCCATACTGATCTGTCTGCATTTTTCTGTCGCCACTAGACCTAATTACAGAGAGAGAGACACGGAGGGAGCTCCTGTGACCCTCAAGTCCCCTCATCGTGTCCCCTTCCAGTTGGCTTTTCGAGTGTAACTCCCATGTTGTTTGGCTCATGGAAGTTTATGTCTTCTACCTCGGTCATTGTCCCCCCTCCCCCCCGGTGTGCCCACCCGCACGTGCTGACGTCACAGGCCCCACTCAGCCCCGCTTCCTCTCCCCTTGGCCTCACCTTGATGTCAGGGGGGTGTCCTCTGCTCCGACTCATGGGCAGTGGCTGGCTTCCTTCCAGTACTTTCTCTGGATAATGCATATGGATGACATATCTTCTAGTGTCTGCTGTGGCGCTTACCGGTGACATTTCTGGGCTGGTGTGGGATGCCTGGGATGGAGCCGTCTCCCTGGTGACCGTGGATGACGTTTCACTGTCCCCTGCTTCTGGTGGCATAGATGAGAACTCCAGGCCTCATGCTCTCTCTGCTGGCACACACGTCTTCCCTCCGCACTGGCTGCACACCTGCCCATAGCGTTTCTGCAGGAGAGGAGACAGCCAGAGGCCCAAGTGGGGTGTGTGGCAGGCAGGCAGCAACCCTGGTCACCGCAGCGGCCTCTGCCCTGCGTCTCGCCAGCAACCCTGGTCACTGTGGCGGCCTCTGCCCTGCGTCTCAGCAGCAACCCTGGTCACCATGGTGGCCTCTGCCCTGCATCTCAGCAGCAACCCTGGTCACCGTGACGGCCTCTGCTCTGCTTCTCAGCGCTGCCTGGTGTGACCCCCAGGGTCTTGGTCGGTATGAGGCCACACAGCTCACGTGCACTTCCCCTAGCTGCTTTCATGGCAGAGATGAGAGGTCCCCATGGAGCTCACATGGCCCCTAGAGACTTGCAGACCCTTGTGCTGTCAGAGAAGGCTGAGGTGTAGAGAGGCACAGTCACCTTCTTGAAGATGCACAGCCATGAGTGAAGAAGCTGGGATTTCTCCTGGTCTCTCTGACTCTGGAACATGTGGCCTCTGGGTGTGCCCAGTAAGAGACGTTAAAGAAGGGCCTCCCGCATGAGCCCTGACTGAGGGGGGCACCAGGCACCCCATCAGTGTGCTTTGTGGTTCACAAAGGAGAAGGCAAAGGGTATGTCGGGGACAGCGATGGGGCAGCCAGAGGGGGCGGTCCTGGCCAGTGTGAGCCTCCTTGGGGGGAGGGTGCCAGGAACTACCCCATGATCCTCTATTCTCATGTGAGCCACAGGACCCCAACCCAGATTCCCACAGCAAAGGCAAAGTCAGTAACTCAACAAGGCACATGGTCAGGTGTGGGGCTCACTCCTGCAATTCCAGCACCATGGGAGGTCGAGCAGAAGGATGGCTTGAGGCCAGGAGTTCGAAACTGACCTGGGCAACACAATGAGACCACTCTACAAATATTTTTAAAAAAATTAGCTGGGTGTGGTAGTGCATCCTTGTAGTCCCAACTACTTGGGAGGCTGACGTGTGGGCATCCTGGGGCTGGGGTTCTCCAAGGGTGGGGGGTCCTGGGGCGGGGCATCCCAGGGCTGAGGGCCATGACCAGGTTTTGCACCTCTGCCTGCTGACGGCCCTGGGGCTGTGACGGCAATTTTGCATGGAGCCCACCCTGCAGCCCTGCTTGCTGAGGGCTACTCAGGAGGGGCTGTGGCAGTGCCCACCCACATGTGGAGCCCGGGATGCAGCCCCCACCCACCCAACCTCTGGAGCTGTACCTGGAGCCGGGGGGTTCAGGTGCCATGGCAGCCTCCAAGGGGCTGAGGACTCAGGGAGGGTGCTGGAGGCTGGCTGGCCTCTGAGGGGCAAGGGGCCGCCAGGGCCACTAAGCTAGTGCACCCACCAAGGGGCCAGGGGGCCGGTTCTGTTGCCTGTGGGAGTAGTGGATGGTGGAGAGTGAAGTGGTTCCTGCGAGGCCGGCCACACACCAGTGGGACCTGCCCTGGGGCCGCAGGAGATGCGGGAGTGGGCCAGTGAGTCACGGGCACCAACCGTGGGCCATCTCCAGAGGACGGCAGTGGGGGCAGAGCCCAGCAGGAGGTGCTGCATGGGGCGCCCTCCCTGTGGCCCTGGGCCGCCGGCTGTGAGGTGCAGCTGCCGGCTGTGGGGTTGGAACCGCCGGCTGCGAGGCTTGAACCTCCAGCTGTGGGGTTGGAGCTGCTGGCTGTGAGGTGAGGCCTTTGCTGGCTGTGGGGTTGGAGGCGCCAGCTGTGAGGTGGGGCCGCCGGTTGTGGGATTGGAACCGCGGGCCGTGAGACTGGAACCATCGGCTGTGAGGTGAGGCCTTTGCTGGCTGTGGGGCTGGAGATGCCCGCTGTGAGGTGATGAGGCCTTTGCTGGCTGTGGGGTTGGAGGCGCCGCGCTGTGAGGTGAGGCCTCTGCCGGCTGTGAGGTGAGGCCTTTGCTAGCTGTGGGGTTGGAGGTGCCGACTGTGGGGTTGGAGGCGTCAGACTGTGAGGTGAGGCCTCTGCCGGCTGTGGGGTTGGAGCCGCCGGCTGTGAGGTGCGGCCTCTGTTGGCTGTGGGGTGGGGCTGCCCGCTGTGGGGTTGGAGCCGCCCACTGTAGGGTTGGAACCCCCGGCTGTGGGATTGGAGCTGCCGGCTGTGAGGTGCGGCCTCTGCTGGCTGTGGGGTGTAGCCGCCGGCTGTGGGGTTGGAGCCGCCGGCTGTGAGGTGAGGCCTCTGCCAGGCAGCCCCCGCTGAGTGTTTTTCCTTCCACTGACTCTGGCCCCGCGCCAGACTTGCAAACGTTGACCCACATTCCCCCTGCGCCCGGCAGAAACTAGGCCACCAGCGAGGCTGCGGAGGGTGTCCCGGCCCGCGCAGGGCCAGCTCAGACTTTCCAGGCTGGGGAGTAGGTCGTGAGGGCCAGAACGGGGAGGGGGGCCTCTTCCCGGGGCCTCCGGCGCAGCTGGCCCAGAGAAGAGCACGGAGGCCACCCGGGCCAGGAAGAAGCTGCGCGGGGCAAGCCGCCCTGCCTCCACAGCCCTGCCTGCAGCCTGCACTACCAGGGCCCCGCTTCCCGGTTTCTTCCCACACCCCCTGCAGGGCGTACCAGCCGCTCCCTCTGGCCCTCCAGGCCTGGGGCCATCGCTCTCCCCCCAGGGCTGGTCCCAGGCCTCCCACCCTAGGGCTCGGCTCCTTGAACCACCTCTGAAGTGGTCCCTGTATCGGGACCTGCCAGTTGGGCCCTGTTGGTCCTTTTTTCTGCCAGCCTGACTGGGCCACCTCCCAATGACACGGCCTCGGCAGGAGAGGCCTGGACACCTGGCTGAAGACCCTGGAGGAGCCCATTTGCTGTCGTGGGGCTGGGGGTGGAGGGAGGCCGGCTGGAGGGTGTCTCTCTACCCGTAGGCACTGCCTGCTGTCTGGCTGCAGCTCCCTGGAGACGTCCGCTGGGGCCTCGGGCAAGGCCACCTTCAAAGCTTGTGGCGGCAGGGGAGGTGGGAACAGCTGCTGGAAGCCCCCGGGTTCCACATAATGGCAACCTGGTCCAAAGAGGGGCAGGGAGCAGGGCCCACGCAGCCCCCATGTTCTTCCCATAGCCCCCCCACGGCCTTCCCACACCACCCCCACCTCCTTCCTAGGCCGCCCCCGACGTCCTTCCCACCCTCCTCCATGTCCTTCCCGCACCACCCACGTTCTTGTCTCATGGTCCGTGGCAGGTCCTATGGGAGTGGCCCCTATTGCTGGGGAGGGGTTCTGGTGACACAGGGCTGTGGGGCACACAATCTCCCCTCCTGGAGAAAGGACTCAGTCCCCACCCAGCTCCCCCACACTCCTACTCCTCCTCCCCAGCCCCAGGGTGGGGCCCACTGAGACTGGGGGGCTCTGGGGAGAGGCCAGGCTTGGCCTGCTGGACTCCTCCAGGACAGATACCTGGCAATGGGGACACCCAGTGATGAGGGGTGTGTGGGGCAGGGGACAGGATGGGCCTGGGTGGAGGCTAGGGCAGGGGACGTTGCGCCCTCCAGTGCCTACTAAGTCCCTGCAGTGACATCCACCCTCTCTCAGCAGGGTCCATAAGCATCCTCCAGATCAAAGGCAGGCTCAGCCTCAGATGCAGGCGTGTGCATGGCATGTGAGTACGTGTGCTCTGCGTGTGCACCCATGTGTGGGGCATGTGTCTGGCATGGTGCAGCTGTGTCAGGGGCATGCGTCCATATGCAGGTGTGTGCACATGTGTGTGGTATGCGTGCATGTCCACATATGTGTGTGGGCCTGGTGGGTACTCAGGTGTCTCCATCCCATGCCCCACCCTGTGCCAGCTGAAGTGGGAGCAGAGAAGGGACCCCAGCAGCCTCTGCAGTGGACATTGAGCTCTGTCCCCTCCCTGGCACCTCCTTCCACTCGGCCCTGCCTCTGAGGGCCCCTGGCAGCTGGAACAGCCTGATGTGAGGGCTTGAAGCTGGGCTGTGGCCTGGGCAAGCCTCCCCTTGGCCGGTAGCATCTCCCCGGCGTGTGTGTGGGGCCGGGGCAAGTGCTCCCTGGGCTAAAGGAGCAAAGGCTTCCAGCAGGATGGCTGTATCCCCGAGCCTTCCTAGAATCCAGGCTGCAAGCATCTGTGTTAAGAGGCTAAGAAACAAGGAGGCACGTGCCTCTTAGTTTGCCCCGGGCGCCTCTGGCTTAGCTGAGCCACCCTCTGCTGCCCCATGCTGCCCCCACTGCCCTTTCCAGCCCAGGGATGCTGCTGGAAGGAGGCTTCCCTGTGAGCACTCAGCCTCCTCAACCTAATGCCATTCTGAAAATGGCAACTGAGTTTAGCTACAGCAAAGGGCTTTACCATCATGTCAGAGATTGAGAGTGGGAAACTCTGTTGGGAAAAAGAAAATGTGAAATTTAAAGCATAAATCCCTGAATTCCAAATCCCTTTCCTTGGATCCACAGCCAACCCTGGCCAGCCAGCACAGGGCTGCCAAGGCCGGCCCTGGGGCTGACTCAGAGCTTGGACAGAGTCCCACACTCAGTAGAGCCGCTTGGCTGACCTGTCAGTCACGAGGAAAGGGATTATCTCTGTGCTAAAGCATGTGGGGCCATCTGGTGAGGTCTCCCCCATTCCACACTCTGCAGAGGGAGAAACTGAGGCCTTGAGAGAGCATGGCCCATGCTGGGTCACACAGCCGTGGACGGGCCTGAGCTGGAATCCTTGTTCCCTGACACTAGCGTGGGGCTTCCTCTAGCCCCTCCTTGCTGAGGAGGAGAGATGAGGGGCACCTACACCCTCTTGGGGCTGAGTCTCTTCTATCCCATCAGAACCCTGAAAACAGGGACCCAAGTGGTCTGCGGCCACCAGCCTGGGTGCACAGGCCCATGGGGAGGGGCTGGCTATCTTAGGAGCCCTGTACCTGAATGCAGAATGACAGGAACTCACTGCAAACCTTGGTAACTTGTGGGCGCCTCCTCCACCCTCTCTCCACACTGATCCAACTGCTGCCTCACACGCACGTGTATAGGGGAGGCCTGTGCCCTATGGCTCTGGTGTCCCCTCCAGGCAGGGTCTACACAGTCCGAGGAGGCCTCTGTCCTTGCACTCCCGCTAAGCAGAGCTCTCTCCTGCCCCTGGCCTTCCTGGTAGATTGCAGTGCTGAGTTCTGAGCCAAGGTGTGAGAGGAGGGGCGCCATCATCCCAAGGACTGCACTCTAGGCTCAGCTGTCAGGGAAGAGCATCAAGGAGCCTCCAGCACCTTTTCTGGGAGACCAGCCCCTCAACCCTGTCCATCTACTCCTGTGGGCCAAAACTCTTGACTTTTACTTTTAGGTATTTGATCAATTTTGTCCATGGTTAATTTTTTTGTATATGGTGTGAGGTAGGAGTCCAAATACCATCTTCTGCAAATGGAGGTCCAGTTGTCTCGGCACCATTTGCTGAAGAGCTGATCTCTCCTCCAGTGAGTGACTTTGGCACCCTTGTTGAAACCAGTTCACCATAAAAGTAAGGGTTTGTTTCTGGACTTTCAGTTCTGTTCCATTGTCTCCATACCTAGCCTTAAGCCAGTACCATACTGCCTTGATTACTATAGTTTTATAGTAATTTTTGAAATTGGGATGTATAAGTCTTCCAATTTAGTTCTTTTATTGGGTAGTTTTGGCTATCTGAGTCCTCTTGCAATTTCATATGAATTTTAGGATCGGACTTTCCATTTCTGCAAAAAAATAAAAAATAAAAAAGCAGTTAGAATTTTGATGGGGATTGGATTGAATCTGTAGTCCAATATGGGAACTATTGCTATCTTAACAATATTAATTCTTCTAATTGAGGAACACAAGATGTCTTTCCACATATTTAAATGTTGAATTTCTTCTAACAATGTTTTGTAGTTTTTAGTGTGCAAGTTGTGTGCTTCTTTGGTTGAATTTATTCCTAAGTTTATTCTTTTTGATGTGATTATAAAAGGAATTATTTTCTTAATTTCATTTTCATATTGTTCATTGCTTTAGAAATGCAACTGATTTTTAAAATATTGATCTTGCATTTGCAGCCTTGCAGAACTCATTTCTCAGCTCCAATATTTTTTGCATGGATTTCTGATTATTTTGTATGCATGAAATCATGTCATCTGCAAATAGAAATAGTTTTACTTCTTCCTTGTCAACCTGGCTGCCTCTAATTTTATTTTCTTGCCTAATCATTCATATTGAACCAACTTTGCATTCATTGTGCATAATCTTTTTGAAAATGTTGCTGGATTAAGTTTGCTGGTATTTTGTCAAACATTTTTGCAACTATATTCATAAGAGATACTGGAAAGTTTACTTTTTTGTGACGATTCTGTCTAGTTTTGGTATTGGTAACACTGGCCTCCGAATGAGTGAGGAAGTGTTCCATTTTGGAAGAGTTTAAGAAGGATTGTTATTAATTATGCTTCAAACATTTGGTAAAATTCACCAGGGAAGCCGTCTCATCCTGGACTTTTCTTTGTGGGAAGTTTTTTTTTTTTTTTTTCCTACTTCAATCTCTTCATTTGTGTTAGGTCTATTCAGGTTTTCTATTTCTTCATGAGTCAGTTTCAATAGTTTCTGTCTTTCCAGGAATTTGTCCATTTCATTTAGATTATTTAATTGGTTAGCACATTGTTCATAAGAGTCCCCCATAAATCTTTTCATTTCTGTAATGTCATTAGTAATGTCTTCTATTTCATTCCTGATTTTAGTAAATTTGAGTCTTCTCTTTTTTCTTAGTCTGGCTATTCAATTTTCTTGATGTTTTCAAAAACCAATTTTTTTTTTTTTTTTTGAGGTGGTGTCTGCTCTGTCGCCCAGGCCTGAGTGCAGTGACATGATCTCGGCTCACTGCAAGCTCCGCCTCCCAGGTTCACACCATTCTCCTGCCTCAATGTCCCGAGTAGCTGGGACTACAGGAACCTGCCACCACGCCTGGCTAATATTTTGTATTTTTTAGTAGAGACGGGGTTTTACCATGTTAGCCAGGATGGTCTCAGTCTCCTGACCTTGTGATCCGCCCACCTCGGCCTTCCAAAGTGCTGAGATTATAGGCGTGAGTCACCGCACCCGACCTTCCAAAAACCAACTTTTGTTTTTTCTTCCCCCCTCCCTCCCTCCCTCCCTCCCTCCCTCTCTCTCTCTTTCTCTCTTTCTCTCTTTCTTTCTTTCTTTCTTTCTTTCGAGACAGGGTCTCACTGTGTCACCTGGGCTGGAGTGCAGTGGTGGCATGATCTTGGCTCACTGCAGCCTCGACTTCCTGGGCTCAAGCCTCCCGGGTAGCTGGGATCACAGGTGCGTGCCACCACACCCAGCTATTTTTTATTTTTGTAGTGATGGGGTTTTACCATTTGCCTCTGGTGGTCTTGAACTCCTGAGCTCAAGCAATCTGCCTGCCTCAGCCTCCTGAAGTGCTGGGATTACAGGTGTGAGCCACCATACCCGGACTGTTTTAATTGATCTTTTAAATTATGTTTTCTACTGTAATTTATCTCTGCTCTACTATTTATTATTTCCTTCTGCTTGCTTTGACTTAAGGTGCTGTCTTTTTCTAGTTTCTTTAGGTGGAAGGTTGGGTTATTGATTTGAAATCTCTTTTTATTTAGTGTAAGTATCCACGGCTGTACATTTCCCTGTAAGCACTGTTTAGCTTCATCTGTAAGTTTTAGTATATGGTGTTTTCATTTCCATTTATGTCAAACTGTCTTCTAAATTTTCTTGTGAGTTCTTCTTTGCCCTAGTGGATAATAAGGAGTTCAGTGTTTTATTTTAACATAGTTTTGAAGTACCCAAATTTCTTTCTGTTATTGATTTCTAATTTTATTCAATTGTGGTAAGAAAACATACTTTGCATGATTTCAGTCATTTTAAATTTATTGAGATTTACTTTATGACAACATCGGGTTTATTCTGTCAGACATTCCATGTGCACTTGAGAATAATGGGCAGTTTGCGGTTGTTAGTGGAGTGTTCTACAGACGTCTGCCAGGTCTAGGTGGGTTAGAGTGTGTTGACATCTTCTAGTGACTTTTGATTTTCTGTCCTGTTGCTTTATCCATGATTGGAAATGGGCTATTGAAAGCTGGAAGTCTCCAGCTATTATTGTTGAATTGTCCATTTTGCCCTTCATCATCTCAGCTTTGGCTTCATGTATCTTGGGGCTCTGTGTCAGGTGCACATACATTGATAATGGTGATATTTTCTTGATGGATGTACCCTTTTATCACTATAAAATATCCTTGTCTGTTGTAACAACTTTTGTCTGAAGGTCTATTTTCTTTCATATTGTCACAGTCACTCCAGCTCTTTTCTGCCTACTATTCTATCTTTGCTCTTTTATTTCCAGGTGTCTTCGAATGTGTGTGGAATCATGGTTTTTAAAAGTCAGCCCTTCTAGCTGCTGCTTTTTAACTGGAGTGTTTAATTAACATTTAGTTGACACTACATACTGACTTGATAAGGGAGAATTTAGGCACATCATTTGCTATTTGTTTTCCATGTCTTAGGTCTTTTTTGTTTCTATGTTTCTTTTCTTTTTTTTTTTTTTTTGAGGCGGAGTCTTGCTCTGTCGCCCGGACTGGAGTGCAGTGGCCGGATCTCAGCTCACTGCAAGCTCCGCCTCCCGGGTTTACGCCATTCTCCTGCCTCAGCCTCCCGAGTAGCTGAGACTACAGGCACCCGCCACCTCGCCCAGCTAGTTTTTGTATTTTTAGTAGAGACGGGGTTTCACCGTGTTAGCCAGGATGGTCTCGATCTCCTGACCTCGTGATCCGCCCGTCTCGGCCTCCCAAAGTGCTGGGATTACAGGCTTGAGCCACCGTGCCCGGCCTTGTTCCTATGTTTCTATATGGCCTTCTTTGATGTTAAATAGATATTTCCTAGTGTCTCATTTCAATGTATTTCCAATGTATTTGTCATTTCTTTCTTTCTTTTTTTTGAGACGGAGTCTCACTTTGTTGCCCAGGCTGGAGTACAGGGCACGATCTTGGCTCACTGCAACCTCCTCCTCCCAGGTTCAAGCAATTCTCCTGCCTCAGCCTCCTGAGTAGCTGGGATTACAGGCACCCGCCACAATGCCCGGCTTTTTTTTTTTTTTTTTGGTATTTTTTTAGTAGAGACGGAGTTTCATTTTGTTGGCCAGGCTGGTCTCACACTCCTGACCTCAGGTGATCCACTAGCCTTGGCCTCCCAAAGTGCTGGGATTACAGGCGCGTGTCGCTGTGTCCAGCCTGTTATGTGTATTTTATTACAATAAAAAATTGGGGAAAATATTTTTAAAGGACAGTGTAAAAATTAAAGTTTGTGTGTGTAGCTCTCTTTTCTCCTACCTGACTTAAAAGACAACTGCAGAGAGTGATAATTAGACATCTGTGCTGGTAGGCAAATGATGTATAGACATTTAAATTATATGACAATGATAGCACAAAGGAGGAGGAGGGAACAGAGCTGTATATGAGCAAAGCTTTTGTATGACATTGACAGTAAATTACAATTAATCTGAGATCAGTTGTTATAAATTAAGATATTAATTGTAATCCCTAGGACATCCGCTAAAAAGACACCTCAAAAGATAGTAAAAGAAATGACAGAGCAAGACTCTGCCTCAAAAAATAAAATACACATAACACAAAATTTACCATCTTAGCCATTTGAAAGTGTACAGTTGAGTTGCATTAAATACATTCATCATGTATAAACTTCACCCCATCCATCTCCATAACACTTCATCTTGTGAAACTGAAACTGTGTACTCATTTCTGCTCCCCCCAGCTCCTGGCAACCACCAATCTACTGTCTGTCTCTCTGAATGTGACTATTCTAAGTACCTCATCTAAGTGGAATCACATAATCTTTGTGTTTTGTGACTGGCTTATTTTACTTAGCATAATGTCCTCAAGGGCCATCCATATTTTAGCATATGTCCCTTCTTTTTTCTTTTTTTTTTTTTTTTTTTGAGATGGAGTCTCGCTCTGTCGCCCAGGCTGGAGTGCAGTGGCCGGATCTCAGCTCACTGCAAGCTCTGCCTCCCGGGTTCCGGCCATTCTCCTGCCTCAGCCTTCCGAGTAGCTGGGACTACAGGCGCCCGCCACCTCGCCCGGCTAGTTTTTTGTATTTTTTTAGTAGAGACGGGGTTTCACCATGTTAGCCAGGATGGTCTCGATCTCCTGACCTCGTGATCCGCCCGTCTCGGCCTCCCAAAGTGCTGGGATTACAGGCTTGAGCCACCACGCCCGGCCATATGTCCTTTCTTTGTAAGGCAAAATTTCCTTTCCTTCTAAGGCTAAATAATATTCTGCTTATCCATTTGTTCATTGGTAGGCACTTGAATTAACTTTGCATTTTAGCTGTTGTGAATAACGCTGCTATGAACTCGAGTATACAAATATATTTTCAAGACCTTGATTTCCATTATTTTGGGTATATACCCACAAGTGCAATGTGGAATCATACATTCTATGTCTAATTTTTTGAGGAACTCTCATCGAGTTTTTCATTAACACTGTGCCATTGTATATTCCCATCAGTAGTTCACAATGGTTCCAGATTCTCCACATCCTTGCCAATTCTTGTTATTTTGGGTTTTTTTGATAGTCGTCATCTTAATGGGTGTGAGGTGATGTCCTATTATAGTTTTAATTTGCATTTCCTCAATAATAAATGATGTTGGGAATCTCTTCCTTTGCTTATTGACCAGTTGTAGATCATCTTTGGAGAGATGTCTATTCATGTCCTCCGCCCATTTTTAAATTGAGTTTTTTGTCTTAGAGCTTTAGGAGTTTTCTATATATTCTGGATATTAATGCCTTACTAGATAAATGGTTTGTAAATATTTTCTCCCATCAGCTGGGTGCAGTGGCTCACACCTGTAATCCCAGCACTTTGGGAGGCCGAGGCGGGTGGATCACCTGAGCTCAGGAGTTTGAGACCAGCCTGGGCAACACGGTGAAACCCTGTCTCTACTAAAATACAAAAAATTAGGCGGGCATGGTGGCGTGCACCTGTAACCCCAGCTACTCAGGAGGCTGAGACAGGAGAATCGCTTGAACCCAGGAGGCGGAGGTTGCAGTGAGCCAAGATTGCACCACTGCACTCCAGCCTGGGTGACAGAGGGAGACTCCATCTCAAAAAAAAAAAAAAGATTTTCTCCCATCTTTTGAGTTGCCTCTTTATTCTGTTGATGTTGCCTTTTGATACGCAAATACTCTAATTTTCATGGCGTCCACTTTATTTTCTTCTTTTGTTGCCTGTGCTTTTGGTGTCATATCCAAGAAATCATTGTAAAATCTGAAGTTGTACAGCTTTGTCTTACGTTTTCTTTTAAGACGTTTATAGTTTAGGGCATTATATTTAGTTCTTTGATCAGTTTTGAGTTAATTTTTACATACGGTGTAAGGCAAAAGGTCTAACTTCATTCTCTTTTTTTTTTGTTTTTTTTTTTTTGAGATGGAGTCTCGCTCTGTTGCCGAGGCTGGAGTGCAGTGGCGCGATCTCAGCTTGCTGCAACGTCTGCCTCCCAGGTTCAAGAGATTCTCCTGCCTCAGCCTCCGAAGTATCTGGGATTACAGGCATGTGCCACCACGCCTGGCTAATTTTTGTATTTTTAGTAGAGACGGGGTTTCACCATGTTGGCCAGGCTGGTGTCAAACTCCTGACATCAGGTGATCCGCTCGCCTCGGCCTCCCAAAGTGCTGGGATTACAGGCTTGACCAACTTCATTCTTTTGCATGTGGATGTCCAGTTTTCCCAGCACCATTTGTCAAAAAGACTATTCTGGCTGGGCGTGGTGGATTACGCCTGTAATCCCAGCACTTTGGGAGGCCCAGGTGGGCAGATCATTTGAGGTCAGGAGTTCAAGACCAGCCTGGCCAACATGGCAAAACTCAGTCTATACTAAAAATACAAAAAGAAATTAGCCAGGGGTGGTGGTGCACGTCTGTAATCCCAACTCAGGGGTGGCTGAGGGAGGAGAATCCCTTGGACTCAGGAGACGGAGGCTGCAGTGAGCCGAGATTCTGCCACTGAACTCCAGCCTGAGCAACAGAGTGAGACTGTGTCAAAAAGAAAAAAAGAAAGAAAAAAGACTATAAGACTATTATTTATCCCATTGAATGGTCTTGGCACTTTTGTCAAAGATTGTCTGGCCATATATGTGAGAGTTTATTTCCGGCATAAAGATAGAGCATAGTTTATTGTATTTTTTTTTTTTTTTTTTTTTGTTGGAGTCTTGCACTGTCATCCAGGCTGGAGTGCAGTGGCAAGATCTCAGCTCACTGCAGCCTCCACTTCCTGGGTTCAAGTGATTCTCCTGCCTCAGCCTCCCGAGTAGCTGGGATTACAGGTGCCCACTACCACACCTGGCTAATTTTTTGTATTTTTTTTTTTAGTAGAGATGGTGTTTCGCTATGCTGGCCAGACTGGTCGCAAACTCTTGACTTCGTGATCTGCCCGCCTCGGCCTCCCAAAATGCTGGGATTACAGGCGTGAGCCACCGCGCCCGGCCAGCGTATTCTATTCTTGATTACTGGAGCCTTGTAGTAAATTTACTAGATTATTAGATTTTGATTACTATAGCTTTGTAGCAGATTTTGAAATCAGGAAGTGTAAGTACCCAAGCTTTGTTCTTCTTTTAAAGATTATTTTGGCTACCTGAGGTCCCTTCAGAGCCCATGTGAATTTTAGAGTGGATTTTTCTGCTGCTCTCTTTTGGTTTTGGTTTGCTTGGAATCCCTTTTTTCACCCTTTCACTTTCAGTATATTTGTGTCTGAATTTAAATCAAGATTTCTGCAGACAGCATAGAGTTGAATTACGTGTTTTTATTCATTCTGCCAATCTCTGTCTTTTGAGTAGAGAGTTTAATTCATTTTCACTTAAAGTAATTACTGGCCAGTTGCAATGGCTCATGCCTGCAACCCCAGCACTTTGGGAGGCTGAGGTGGGTGAATCACTCAAGCTCAGGAATTTGAAACCAGCCTGGGCAACATGGTGAAACCCAGTCTCTACAAAAAATATAAAAAATTAGCTGGGTGTGGTGGTATGCACCTGTAGTCTCAGCTACTTGGGAGGCTGAGGTGGGAGAATCACCTGAGCCTAACAGGTTGAGGCTGCAGTGAGCCATGATCATGCCACTGCACTCTAGTCTGGGCAACAGAGTGAGAACCTGTCTCAAAATAACTAACAAAATAGATAAATAATCACTGATAATGAGGGATTTACATTTGTCATTTTGCTGCTTGTTTTCTACTTGCCTTATAGCTTTTTTGTCCTCTATTTTTTGCATTACTATGTGTTTTTATGTTAAGTTTATTTTTTAAGTGAAATACTTAAATTCCTTTCTCATTTCCCTTTGTGTACATCATATAGCTATTTCCTTTGTGGTTACCATGGGGATTACATTTAACATTCCAATGTTGTAACTCTAATTTAAATTTATACCCACTTAATTTCAATAAATTCTGCTCCTTTACAGCTCTATCCCACCTCTTTCAGTTGCTGATGTCACAAAATTACACCTTAATTCACTGTGTGCCTCAAAACACAAATTAATAATTTTTAAAAATGTATTAGACTCAAAGTATGAACAAAACAAAACATGGAGTTACAAACCAAAGTGACGGGAACACTAGCTTCTTGACTCATGCTTTTAAAAAATGCATTCTCTTAAATCATTTAGAAAACAAAAAAGTGGGGTTACAAGTCAATGTTACTATAATACTAACTTTTATCATTGCTCACATATCTACTTTTATTGAGATCTTTATTTCTTTATATAGCTTCAACTTACTGTCTATTGTCTTTTCATTTTACCCTATAGGACTTCCTTAAGCGTTTCTTGCAGAGCAGGCCTAGAGGTGGTGAACTCCTGCCGTCATTGTTTTCATTGTTTAAAGTTTTATTTTCTCTCTCTCTTTTTTTTTTTTTTTTTTTTTGTGATGGAGTTTCACTCTTGTTGCCCAGGCTGGAGTGCAATGGTGCAATCTCTGCTGACTGCAACCTCCACCTCCCAGGTTCTAAGCGATTCTCCTGCCTCAGCCTCCCGAGTAACTGGAATTACAGGCGTGCACCACCACGCCCAGCTAATTTTTGTATTTTTAGTAGAGATGGGGTTTTACCATGTTAGCCAGGCTGGTCTCAAACTCCTGACCTCAGCTGGGATTACAGGAGTGAGCCACCACAGCCAGCCCTCTCTCACTTTTGATGGACAGTTTTGCTAGATATAGAGTACTTAGTGTTTTTTTTTCTTGAACACTCAGAATGTATCAGCTCACTGTTTTCTGGCCTCCAAAGTTTTTGATATCTGCTGATAATCTTGTGACAATCCCTTGTATGTGATGAGTAATTCCTCTTGCTGCTTTCAAGATTCTGTCTTTTTATCTGTCTTCCAAAAGTTTGATGTATCTTGGTGTGGGTTCTTTGAGTTCATCTTACCTGGAGTTTGTTGAGCTTAGATGTCTATATACATATCTTTCACTAGATTTGGGAAATTTTAAACTATTATTTCTTCAAATGTTCTCCTGACCCTTTCAGTCTCTCCTCTCCCACAATGCATATGTTGCCCTGTTTTATGGTGTCCCACAGGCTTCTTAGGCTTTGTTCACTTTTCTTCAATATTTTTTCTTTCTGTTCCTCAGACAATAATTTCCATTGTCCTATCTGCAGGTTCACTGATTCTTTCTTCTGCCTGCTCTAATCTGCTTTTTAATCCCTCTAGTGAATTTTCATTTCCATGATTATACTTTTCACCTTCAGAATTTCTTTTTGGTTTCTTTTCATGTTTTATATCTTTTTATCAATATTTCCGTTTTGATCATTTTTTTGTTGACTTTCTTGACATCTTCCTTTAGTCCTTTGAGCATCTTTAAGACAGTTGTTTTAAAGTCTTTGTCTATTAGACATATAATCAGGTCTTTTTAGGGACAGTTTCAGTGGACTTTTTTCCTTTAAATGGGCCATACTTTCCAGTTTCTTTGTATGCTTGTGATTCTTTTTCTTGAAAATCAGACATTTGAATCTAATATCACAATTCTGAAAATCAGGTTTCCCCCTTCCCGGAGGTTTGTTGCTTTTTGTTACCGTTTTGTTGTTGTTGTTGTTATAGGCTTTCTCTGTGCCAAGGGTCAGTGTTAGGTACAAACATAAGGTCTTCTCAGGTCTTTTCTGAGCCTGGGCATGCCAAACACTTTCTAATTTTCCCCGTATATGCAGCTGCTTTTGAATGTCCTAGTTTTTAATGTCTGGCTTCCAAAAGGAGAAAAATGAAGTCATTTCATCCAGTACAGGAGAGCTTGCAATAATGGGGGGAGGTGAAACAATGGCCACCCGCTTCTTTGTACTCCTGTGATCAGAACAGCAATCAGCAATCAGAGCACCAATCCGAAATATCTGAAGGACAACATCCTTTTTTCTTGCCAGCCTCACTCCTGAAAGCTCTCTGTAAACTGCTACAAAAACATGTGCACAACTGTTTGCCCTGGGGCTGGTGGGGAGGATGGGTGACTGCTGTTGTGCCAAAATTAACTGCATTTTGCCATCCAAACCTACTCCTGGAAGTTGCAATCCTTCAGTAGACTCCAGAGCTCCAAAACTGTTGCATCAGACAGATTGTGCTGATGCAATTGTTGTCTGGGCAGGGAAACATATTTCTGGGGCTTACTGCTCCACCATCTTCCCAGAATCTTCCTAGAATGTCTTTTCTATGTCACCATGTCACTGCCTTTACCAGTGCTCTTTGTTTCTTCATGTGGTTTTGAGTTACTGTCTTGTGTTCTTCCATTTCACTCTAAGGTACTCACATTAGCATTTCTTGTAGGACAGATTTCCTAGTGATAAATTCTGGTTTTGATTACCTGGGAATGTCTTATTTTCACCTTAATTTTTTCAGATATAAACTTCTTGGTTGACAGTATTTTTTTCCCAGCATGTTTAATATGTCATCCAACTGCCTACTGGCCTCCATGTTTTCTAGTAAAAAGTCAAGTGTTAACCTAACTAAGGATCCCCTGTATGAAATGAGTAGCTTCTCTCCTGCTGCCTTCACAATTCTCTCATTGTCCTTGGCTTTGAAGATTTGATAATGATGGGTCTCAGTGTGGCTATCTCTTTGCATGTTCCCTACTTGGAACTGGTTGAGCTTATTGCATGTGTAGATTAATGTTTTTCTTTATCTTTGGGAAGTTTCAGTCATTATTTCTTCAAATAATTTTCTGCCCTTTATCTCCCTCCTCTCTTTCTGGGGCTTTAATTATGCATTTACATTTGTTTGTATGTTTGATGATGTCACACAGGTCTCTGAGTCACTGGTCAGTTTTCTTCATTCTTTTTTTCTCAGGCAGGATACTTTCAGTTTACCTATTTCTTTTTTTATTTACACTTTACACTACCTGCTCAAATCTTCTGTTGAAATCCTCTAGTGAGAGTTTAAATTCAGTTATTGTACTTTTCAACTCCAGAATTTCTACTTGGTTCTCTATAATTTCTGGTTTTTACTGATATTCTCTATGTGGTGAAACATCACTCTTATACTTTAAATTATTTAGAAAAGTTTTCCTTTGTTCTTGGAACATATTTAAGACCATAAATTTAAAGTATTTGTCTGGTACATCCAGCATCTTGCCTTGCCTTCCTCAATGACAGTGTCTATTGATTGCTTTCTTCCCCATGTGTAGGTCATACTTTCTTGTGCTTTCCCATGTGTCACAATTTTTTTTTTTTTTTGAGACGGAGTCTTGCTGTGTCGCCCAGGCTGGAGTGCAGTGGCGCGATCTCGGCTCACTGCAAGCTCCGCCTCCCGGGTTCATGCCATTCTCCCGCCTCAGCCTCCAAGTAGCTGGGACTGCAGGGCCCGCCACCTCGCCCGGCTAGCTTTTTGTATTTTTAGTAGAGACGGGGTTTCACCATGTTAGCCAGGATGGTCTTGATCTCCTGACCTCGTGATCCACCCGCCTCAGCCTCCCAAAGTGCTGGGATTACAGGCTTGAGCCACCGTGCCCAGCCACGTGTCACAATTTTTTATTGAAAAATGAACATTCTAGGCCAGGCGTGGTGGCTCAAGCCTGTCATCCTAGACTTTGGTAGGCTGAGGCAGGCGGATCATGAGGTCAGGAGATCGAGACCATCCTGGCTAACACGGTGAAGCCCCATATCTACTAAAAATACAAAAAATTAGCTAGGTGTGGTGGCAGGTGCCTGTAGTCCCAGCTACTCAGGAGGCTGAGGCAGGAGAATGGTGTAAACCCAGGAGGTAGAGCTTGCAATTAGCCGAGATCACACCACTGCACTCTAGCCTGGGGGACAGAGTAAGACTCTGTCTCAAAAAAAAAAAAAAAAAAAAGAAAAAGAAAAATGAACATTCTAAATAGTATAATGTGGCAACTCCAGAAATCAGATATCTCTCCGTCCCCCAGGGTTTGTTGTAGTTTATTATTAACTTTTCTGAATTAATTATGCAAAATCTGTATTATCTACCATGTGTGGCCACTAAGTCTCTCCTCAGTTAGCTTAGTGGTCAGTTAATGGCCAGACAGAGATTTCCTTAAAGGCCCAGAACCAGTCATCTCCCAGTTTTTGTTTGAGGTTCTATGGGTTAGAGAATGCTTTCAACACTCAGTTGGGCAGTTAACAACTCTGCACTAGCCCTCACTTCCTGCTTGCATAGAGCCTCAAGGTCAGTCAGAAGTATGAGCTCAGTGCCTTCTGAGGTATTTCCGGAGCTCAGACTTGGGAATATGTGTGGCCTTCTAGATTCCCAGAAATATGTTGGATTTTTTCAAAGCTCCCCATAGACATCTCACCTCCCAGATTTTCCTTTTTTTGTTTGTTTGTTTGTTTGTGTATTACTTGCCCAACTGTTAGCCACCACCTTGGGCAAATGCAAAGTTCATCAATTGATCAATTGCCTATAATTGTTTTCAACAGTAGCCCTGGGAGAAAAGTCTTTTCATCCTGGGTAAGCTCTGAATCAAGTCAGAAACAGACAGCTTCACAAGTGGTGTCTTCTAGGGAACCACCAGATAGGTCAAATAATAATGACTTTCTGGAAATGAGGCTTTGAAAGAGCTCCAGCTCCATCCTGGCAGCCAGTGGCTGCCAGGCTGTTAGTTTTTATCACAAATGTGGGTTGTTAATTTTTAAGGCTACTACAGAGCTGGCGGGGGGGCGGTGGGAATGCATGCTATTCTTATCAAGATTCAGCCTATTTTATCGATAAAATAAAATAACCCTACATAGATTGCTGCACGCCTTTGGTTAATTTCCAGAGTACTTAAAATGTATTCTGACATTTTTGCCAGTTTTCTCACAGATTGGAGGAAGACAAGAGTTCTCAGAGGTCCTTGTGCTGCCCTTTTTGCCACAGTCTTGACATCTTAACATGGATAGAAAAAAGGACTATGGCAAGTGCCACTGAAAATGGATAGGCTCATATTCGAGGGAGGTGGACTGCTGCACAGAGGAGAAAAAACAGTATTTAGAACCGGATAGTAGCAGCAGATTCTCCTCCCAGATCTGTGGCCGCCAGCAATGACCTGGCCTCCTTTGCAAGGTGGGACCGGAGGAGCCACTGTGAAACCTGATAAGAGTGAGTGCTGTGTTTGCTGGCCTTCCCATGAGCCTGGCATGGTGGCTGCAGTAGCGCTTCCAGAGGTGAAGCAGCTGGGCAAGGTCCCCACTAAACGTCAGTTAAATAAGTCAGAGAAGAGCAGGGGCATGAGCACTGTGTGGGCTGCAGCTCAGCTCACTGGCACCATTCCCATCCTCTGTCTGGGTGTCTTCCTAGACTGCAGAGGCTGAATCCAAGACCCTGGATTCCCCAACCTGATTCAGGCTCTGCCAGTCCATTGGAAGTGCTCAGAGAAAGCTGTATGCAGAGTGGAGGCATGTGGGCAAGAGGGATGCAGGAGCGTGTGGCCATCTGCTGCTGGGGTGGCAGGTTCCTGTGCAGGGGGGCACCAGCTGCCCACTCCACAGCCCCATCCTGCTGTGCAGTGTGGGAGGTCACCCTTGGGCACTCAGTCCACAGTCTCTCTTCAACCCTCCTCACAATTCTATAAGCCACTTAGCCCCCATAGTAAATCTCTGTCTGCTCACACTGGTTACGGTAGGCTTAGTTCTCTGTAGGAGCTCTGATGGAAAATAAAACCCTAGCGTGACAGGATGTGACCAGGCACTCCTCTGGGGGTGGGAGATGGGGCCTGCAGCTGTTCTCCCTGAGGCCTGTATGGCAGGAAGAAGGCAGCACGGGAACAATCTTTTAGGTGGGGAGAGCTGCACGTGCAAAGGCCCTGGGGTGTGAGCAGCCAGGGTGTCTCGGCCAGGGAGGAGGTTAGCGGGTGCTGAAGAGGAGGGAGAGAGGAGAGCGGGGCAGGGAGAGCCACTGGACCATGTGGCCTCATCCCTGTGAGTCTGAAGCAGCCTTTAGAGAGCAGGTGTGTGCGGAGCCCGTGGTGCCTGGCTGGAAGGAGGCCCTCGGTGTGTGC